>NC_046154.1:205591922-205844422 GCF_011064425.1 Rattus rattus | reverse complement strand
CCTGTTTCTTAGGTGATTATAAATTCAGTTAAGATAATACCATATGTTAAGTTTATTGTCTGTCTGTCTGTCTGTCTCCACCCCCCGTGTGTGTGTGTGTGTGTGTGTGTGTGTGTGTGTGTGTGTGTGTGTGTGTGTGTGTGTGTGTGTGCACTGTGTGTATGTCTGAGTTTTAAACTAGCCTGGTTTGGTCTATACAGACAGTTTCTGGCCAGCCCAAGTTATGTAGTGAAACCCTATCTCAAAGAATACAGGGGATGAAGATGTAACTCAGTGATGTAACACTTAACTAGACTATGACAGTGTTCTTCCTCCCTCCCCCTCTCTCTCTCTCTCACACACACATACACACACACAGAGAGAGAGAGAGAGAATAGATAAATAAATGAATCAATCAATAAATAAGTAAATAAATAAACAAAATAACAAGATTACAGGAGATCTGACGCCCTCTTCTGATCCCCACAAGCATCAGGTATGCAAGCAGTGCACAGACCTATATGTGTAGGCAAAATACCATACACATAAAAGGAAAATTTTTTAAATAAAATAAATAAAAATGATTAAGATGTTAAAATTATATTTAAAAAAAAGGAATCAGAACCCAATAGAAATTTTGGAGTAAGAAAGTACAGAAACAGGCCACCCAGATGCCCAGTGGATAAAGGCACCGCCAACCCACCTTAGAAGCTGAGTTTGACCCTGAGACCCACATGATGGAGGGAGAGAATTCCCTCAAGATGTCCTCTCTCCTCCACATACATGCCATGCCATACAGGCACGTTGGGCACAAACACACAAATAAATGTAAAAAAAATTTAAATACAGTAATAGGTGCTTACTTCACAGCACATTCACTAAAATTAGAACAATACAGAGAAAACTGTCATGGCCCCTGTGCAAGTATGACGCACAAAAGGTACAGAAATAGGTTCCAGGTTCAATCAGAAACCCTGGCTCAAAGAGAACAAGACAGTAAGTGATAAAGCAGGACCTCCTGTCTCCTGACTCCACACATACAACCACCCACATGTGAACAAGGTCCTCCTGACTCCACACATATAACCCGCACACATGAACATATAGAACATGCGCACAGAATATAGTAAGAAGCTGGCATGATGTGGCATTATCCCTATAATCCAAACCATAGGGAGGCTGAGGCAGTCAGCATAGGCTACACAGCGAATTCTAGGCAGGCCTGCATTATAGAGTAAAACCATCAACAAACACAAGGGCTGATACAGAATGGATCAGAAATTAAGAAAATCATTGATAAGGAAGCAACAGCAGATTTAAGAAGACAAAACAAAACTAAACAACAACAACAAAAAAAAAATCAATGGACTTGAGCTAGGTGAATTAAAGATTATCAAACTTCAGAAGAGAAAGAAAAAAGAACAGAGAGAAAAATGAATAACCTTGGCGGACCATGAAAAGTATCAAACATGTCATCGAGTACACTGACAGTCCCATAAGGGACAGAGAAGAGAACCAGGGACAAGGCTCAGTGGCAGGATGCTTGTCTATCATGTGTGAGGCCTTTAGTTCAATTCTAAGCACCATGAATGAGGAAAAGATAACAAAAGGAATATTTAATGAAATATCCAAACACATCAAAGTTTATGAAAAAATCCTCATAACCAGCAAGCTTCCTAAGTTCTAGCTAAGAAAAATTGGTTCCCACATATATATTGTCAAGCTGTCAGACGCAAGGTGAGAATCTTAGAAACAGCAACAGAAAAGTATCTCATTGCATACACAATATCCTTGATTAATATCAAGTGCTTCATTAGCAACCTTTGAGGCAAGTCATTACAAAGCTATATCCAAAGTGCTTAGGGTCCTGTAAAAAATACATACATACATACATACACACATACATACATATATACACACACACCACCACCAACAACTAGAGCCAGATATAGTGGGTCATGCCTTTAATCCTAACACTTAGGAACAGATGCAGGAGAAGGGACAATATAGCAAGGTCCAGCAAACATAAGTTATACAATACAACCCTGCTTAAAAAACCAAACTCTATAAGGTTGTAATTTTGCATGTTTTAATAAGAGCAACATATACAAATATATAATTTCTATGATATGAAAAGTTCAAAACAAAGGAGAAGAAACCCAGGTGGTGATGGTGTACACCTTTAACCCCAACACTTGGGAAGGCAAGGAAAGTGGATCACTGTGAGTTCAAGGCCAGTTTGGTCTACACAGTGATTTCCAGGGCACCCAGGGCTATACAGAGAGACCCTGTCTTGAAAAAATAGTAAAAAATAAAAATAAATTTAAAAAATTTTTTTAAAAAAGGAGAGGAAACTGAACTGGTTCTGAATGCTCTTATTGAGTTGTACTTCTCAAATACACTATTATACATTAATGAACTTTGTTAAACTGAGATTTCCTGATGTGGCTCAGGCTAGCCTATAGACATGCACGATCACATCCAGAACATTGTTATAAGCTACAAATTAAGTTAAGCCAATACTTCTATATAATCTTTCTTCTTTAATGACAATGTTTACAATTACTCATGTGCAACTGCAAAGGTTCCTTAATAGACAAAGTAGAGAGACTCATATGACTTCACAACTACAAAGCTACAGCAGTCTAAACAATATGACACTGGCTTTAAGGACGGACAGAGAACAAGAAAGGGGCTGGAGAGATGAACCAGTGGTTAAGAATATTTCCTGCTCTTCCAGAGGAACACACACACACACACACACATACACACAGCACACAGCACAAACACACACACACAATTTAAAAAAAGCAAACAAAGACCAGGGCTAGAGAGATAGCTCAGGGGTCCAGAGCATCTACAGTTCCTGCAGAGGACCTGAGCCCTGTTCTCAGCACTCACATGAGAGCTCACAAATGTCTGTAACTCCAGCTCCAGGGGATCTGACATTCTCTCCTGGCCTCCTTGGGTATCTGCACTCACGTACACATGACACAAACATATACATATAATTTTTAAAGTATCAAAATCTTTTTTTGTTATAAAGACAAATAGAAATAAGAATCAAAAAACAAAAGCAAACAAACAAAAAACCAAACATCTATGGTAAAGTGTTTCTGACAAGGATAATAAAATAATTCAATATGGAATCATGTCTTCAACAAGTAGTACTGAAGTGATAACCTCGAACAATGCTGTGAGACCCTCACTTTGTTCCTTCCATGCACTGCATTTGACTGAAAGTGGACGGAGGACAACAACAAGGAAACTTAGAGAGAAACACCACAGGACTGCCAGGATGGCTCACACACAAACACATGTATAAAAATTTTAAAGAAAAAAATAAGATAATTCTTCATGGAATCTTAGACTTCGTACAAGAGACTCATCAATGAAAAGGAAGAAGAGAAACAAAGCTCACATCTTTAATCCCAGAATCAGGAAGCAGAAGAAGCATGTCTGTTTGAGTTGGAGGCCAACCTGATCCAGGCTAGCCAAGAGCCGCATGGTGAAATCTGTTCAAAAAAGGTAGGAGGGTCTGGAGGGAGAGGTCAGTGGTTAAGTGCACTGGATGCTCTTTCTGAGGACCCAGGTTTGATTCCTAACACCCACACAGTGGCTCACAACCATCTATAACCCCGGTCCCAGGGGAATCCAACTCCCTCTTCTGGACTTCTCAAGCACTACATGCATGTGATGCACAGACATACACACAGGTAAAACACTCATATACATAAAATGAAAATAGGAAAAAAATAAATGAAAACTTCATAAAAACTCCAATCTTTTGTGTCAAAGGATATCTTCAAGTCTCTAGAAGCAACCCTCAACCACGGAAGCTTCACACACCACCTAGGCTGCTTAATAGACAGGACAGCTTGCAAAGACTGCACTTATAAACACAGAATGGGTAGGAGAGGAAGGTGGTTATGAACACCAGCTAAGAAGCTGCAAAGACAGCTCAGTGCTTAACAGCACTGACTGCTCTTCCAGAAGACCCGCGATTCAATTCCCAGCACCTACATGGCTCACAGCCATCTTTCTTTAACTCCAGTTTCAGGGAAAGCAATTCCTTCTTCTAGCCTTCAAAAGGCATCAAGCACGACCATAGCACACATATACATACAAGCAGGCAAACACTTGTACATATAAAAAATAAAATTTTCTAAAGAAATTAAAGTATGACACATTTACTAGTAGAGAATGTCAAGAAACCTCAGGAGCTCAATGAAAAGCATGATCTGCTCACAGCACTTACTGGTAGGAACAACAACTTCATCTCCTCCAAATCATCTCCATCTCCTCCCGGGAAGTAACAAAAGGACTTTTTTCTTTTTTCTTTTTTTTTTTTCGGAGCTGGGGACCGAACCCAGGGCCTACCACTGAGCTAAATCCCCAATCCTGCAAAAGGACTTTTTTAAAAACTAAGTTAAATTCATTCAATATACTTCTTGAATTTAAACTTCTTCATCTATTAAATGAGTACAGTACAATTTGCAGCCTCACAGGGTTTTGAGATGACTAGGTATGATTGACAATATAACAATTTGTGGCCTACCACATAAAAACTTTCTCATAAATGTTAAGTATTATTACCTGAATAAATGCTCAGTCTCCATGAGTCCAGTGCTGGTATGGCATCTCTCTTAGGAAACAAGTTTAACCTCAAAAAAAAGAAAAGGAAAAAATTAAAAGCAATTTTAAATATTAATACACTGAAACTATCACAGATAATAGAGACCCAGATCGAGACCCATAGCAGCATCTCTCAGACCTCCTCCCAGTTTCTTTTGCTTCTATTTCTTATAACCTAGATCCTTGTCCTGAACTTCTCTAAAAGTCACCTGAACCTTCAGCACTGTCTCAGCCTTCTCTACAATACGGACTGTGACAGCTACTATAAGAGATCGACGCAGAACAAGGGTTCATCATGCAAGGTGACACTGCCAAGTCACTTAGGACTCTTGCTGATTCTTCCTGGTAAACCAGCAAGTCAATGACATCTTAGCCTTACTCAGGGCTCCTGTGCACTTCATAGAAAACACTTCTGCTCAAGACAGCTACAGCCTAGACTCCTTCTTCTGCTATGAAGCCTTCCTTTGCTGTCTTTAATTGGAGACTTGCCCACCCCACCCCAAAAGAAAGTTACTTCAGGCCCACATTAGCAACTGCAAATGATGATCAACCGTGGAAAAGTTAGAAGGGAGCCCAAAAGAGAAGGAAGTGGCAACTTTGATAATTACGAATTTTAAAATAAACATGAAAATTACCTGAAGGAGAAACCAATCTTTTCAGCATCAAGAGATGTATGGTATTATGATGGCAATTTGGGAAATAGTGGCAAAGTCAAAATATCAATCCCTGGCCATGCTAGGAAATCACAGGAAAAAAAAAACCCTTCATCTGTTGAACCAAAATGTTTATTCGAACAATAACTTTAAGAAAGGAAGAAAACAGGGATGGAGAGTGACACAGCATGATGGTGCATGCTTGTCATCCTAGAAAGACCCTATCTCAAAATACATATGATTTTTAAGATAGAGTTCAATCAGAACTCATAGGTTTACTGATAAAGAATAAATTAATATAGTCATTTCGGAAAACTGGCAATACTTACTAACCTAACAATACTCCAAGGCATATATAACCATGGAAATAAATTTGTCTCACATAACAGGAATATTATACAATATGTACAACAATATTCCCAGTAATATTATTCATTAGAATCTAAACTAGAAACAACTAAATAGAAAAAATATGGTGTGAGTAGGCAATGAACTATTATAAAGCAATGATAAAACACCACTGCTATATACTTATTTATATATTTATTAATCTCAAACATAAGGTTAAACAAACAATACACAAAACAGGATAAATGGTTCTGTTTGTGTGAAACTTAAAAGCAGGTGATACTAATCTGTGGTACTAGAAGTTAACAGTGACGACCTTTTCAAGATATTCACACAAGAGGTTACAGCATTTCTCTTGTTCCTGTTTGGTTTTTTATTATTTTGTGGGTTTTGAAACACACACCAAACTGGCCTCAAACTCATGACCCTCCTACCTTTACCTTCCAAGTGCTTGAATTATGGGCCTGTGCCTCATGCCTGAGAGTCTAGAGCATTCCTGATGTTTGGCCTGTCTGTCAGCATTACCTGGGAGGGGAGGGGAGCTATGGCAGCCTCAGTGGAAGCAGTGGCTGTGTTGCAGCCCACAGCCAACACACAGGTGGCTGCAGCCAGTACTGCTTCAGGAAGGCCACGACAGCCACGGCCCTGCTCCATGCAGCTTCACCTTGTATGCCTACATGGCCAAGAAATGCTCAACCACAGCCCTTCCCACTGGCCTGCCTCCTCACCACCAGACAGCCAAGAAAGTGCATGCAGAATATAGCTGGGCTATAATCTCTGCAGACATGCCCCATCATACACACTTGTATCTCTTTAAAATTACTCAGTGGTTTCTCACTGGCCAGAGAAGGGATTGTTTGCTACTGAGCAAGAGCTTTGTGCTCTCACTCTGACTAATATTTTCTTCTCATTCTGAAACCATGAGTTTCAGAAATTATGTGCAGTCAACTTTAAAATTATGCTTTATGCAGAGCAAAGTGGCACACACCTTTAATCCCAGCAGTCAGGAGGCAGAGACAGGCAGAGCTCTGAGTTCCAGGCCAGCCTGCAGAATGAGAGTTCCAGGACAGCCAGGGCTACATAGTGAAACACTGTCTCAAAAAAAAAAAAAAAATGACATAAAACTGTGTCTTTCCCTCTCTCACCTTAGTATCTCTGAATATACAACAGATCTATCTAGAACAACAGTTTGAAAAATGAGGTTTCAGGAGACTTAAGAGATCAAACCAGTTTCATAACAACACTAAGATGTTATTTGCACTTACTGTGTCTTGGTAGCATTAGGGACTAAGTCTAAAGCCCTGTGCATACTATGGGAGCTCTTTACTGCTCTATTTTGGCTTTAGATTTATTTATTAAACTTTATGTATATGTGAGTTTGGCCTGCGTGTATGTACGGGCACCATGTGTGTCTGGAGAGGAACGAATGTTCTTAATTGCTGAACCACGTCTGCATACCCACACCAAGATAGCTCACTAGTCCTCTTTCTATTTTTATGCTGAGACAGGCTCTTAGTAAGTTGTCCTCCGTGGCCCTGATCTTGCCATCCTCCCACTTCCATCTCCCCAGGCACTAGGATTGTAGGCCCACCTTTATTTGCCTTTTTCACATAGACAGAAGTAACGATAGGTAAACTTGCTAGTTCATTCACCGGCCTAAAGCAGGAGCATTCATCAAAGTGCAACAGCAGAGCTGAGGAAGTAGCTTAGCGCCAAACAGCGTGCAAGGCCCAAGGCTTCCCATGAGTACTGCAAACAAAACTAAACTGCCATGGCAGCACAGCCTGTAACCCAAGTGCCACAGTAGAAAGCAGGAGGATAACTGTCCAGCCTGGGCTTCATAACAAGTGGGAATGCAGCTCAGCGGGCAAGGTGCTTCCTTGCCACAAACCCTGGCTGGCTCTACTCCACACTAGCAAACCCGGGCATCGAACCTGGTGTGGAGCCTCGTGTGGTGGTGGGCATCTGTAACTGTGGCACTAGGGATGTGGAGGTGCAAGCAGGAAAATCAAAAGCTCAAGGCAATCCTGATCTACATATAATAAACTCAAGACTAACCTGAGCTACATGAGACCTTGTCTCATAAAACATATCAGTAATACTGTCATCCTTCTACACTTTCAATAATTAAAAAGAAAAGACAGAAATTGAATTTAGAATATTTTCAATGAAGTTAGGCTTGCAATCCCAACTACTTGGAGGGATATAGCAGGAAAAATAGCAAGTTCAAGGCCTTCCTGAACAACTTGGGAGGCAGAGGCAGGCAGATCTTGGTGAGTTCAAGGTCAGCCTGTCTACAGAGTGAGTGAGTTACATGACAGACAGGGCTACACAGAGAAAATCCTGCCTTGAAAAACAAAACAAACAAACAAAAAACAAAACAAAAAAGTCTTACTAAAAAATAAAAAGTAGGGTTGGGGATTTAGCTCAGTGGTAGAGCGCTTGCCTATCAAGCGCAAGGCCCTGGGTTCGGTCCCCAGCTCCGAAAAATAAAATAAAATAAAATAAAAAAATAAAAATAAAAAGTAAACAAGGATTGCTATAGGGATATAGCTCAGTATTAGAGCACCTGATAGCATATGGAAGAGTTTCAGATCAGTTCCTAGCACGACAGACTATAAAAAAGAAAAGGAAATGTCAATAATGAAAGTAAAAATTAATAATCTTACGGTCGCTTCTCAGTACCCTCCATTCTCCACATCAACACCTCCAACTCTTACAGAGGATACCAAAACCTCAGACTGCTCAGACCCCTCTATAAACAGACTAATATTTACATGCGCTCTTAGGTCTATACGTCTTACGGGGCTGAGGGGGACACAGGGTCTTGTCATATAACTCAGATTAGCTTCACTCTCTCTCAAATGCCGTCTTCTGAATGCTGGGACAGGTACCACTTCACCCGGCGTTCCTAAACACTTCAACCATTTTTAATACTACATGGATAGGTGTTGTACTGTATTGATCACAAACGAGGGGGAATTCTGTACACTTTTGGTACAATTGCAGTTGTTTTCCTGAAGCATTTGGTTTTTTGTTGTTTGACTTTTTTTTGCAGACAGCATGTCATCATCTCATCTAGTCTGGAACTTGGTATATAGATCAGGTTGGCAAACTCAGAGATCCCTACCCAGCGCAGCCTCCTAAGTTCTGGGATGCACTGCTGTGTCTGACTTATTTCCTGAATATGTTTTAACTGTATTTGGCTGAACACACAAATGTGGAACTCACATTTAAGAAAAGCTGACTATAATTTCTTTTCCCTCAGTTCATGTCTTTTCCCCACTCTGATTACTTGAAACAGTGTCATTATTCTAACCCAAGCTAGCCTGGAACACACAGCAATCCTCCTGCCTCAGCCTCCGAAGCAGTGTGATTACAGGCATAAACCATCACATCAAACATGTCCATGCCTTTCTTTAAAAAACACTGTTTATTTGTTTGCTTGTTTATTTAATGTATGCGTATTCTGCTTATGTGTAAGTCTGTGAATGTGCATGCCTGGTGCTTATAAAAATCAGAAGAGGCTGTTGAGCCCCATGGCACAGTTGTAAACGTATATGTGGGTACAGGGAATCAAATCCAAGTCTTCTGCAAGAACAAGTGCTCTTAATTAACCCCGACCCATCGCTCCAGCTCACACTCAGATCTTTTTAATGTTCTACTTGGCAGAAGAGTAAGTATAAAATACCTCTACTCCATACATACACACTCACACAAACACTTCCACTCCACATATACATACATATGAACTGGGTCAAACATTTGGAAGGTCTGAATCATTAAGTGAATCAGTACTGTCAACTTGGGCCAGCTGTGCTGATGCCCACTTCTAATCCTAGCACCTAGGAAGCAGAGGCAGGCGGATCTCTGTGACTCTGAGACCAGCCTGGTCTACACGGCAAATATTAGAATATTCCTAGTTAATTCATCTACTAGATGGCTAACTATAGTGCCTAGACTGAATACGGCAGAGCCTTGTACCTGCAGAACTACAAACCCAGATGTACAATAAATCTCAATGTCATCAAGACCAAACTCCACTAATGCCCTCAGACCCAACAATGTAACCTCAGGCATATACCATTACCCAGCTCAAGGCCAAAGCAGAAAGATTTTAAGTGAGAGCTACACAACAAGTCTAAGGCCAACATGAGAACCTGTCTCTCAAAAAAATAGAAGGAGGGGTTGGGGATTTAGCTCAGTGGTAGAGCGCTTGCCTAGGAAGCGCAAGGCCCTGGGTTCGGTCCCCAGCTCCGAAAAAAAGAACCAAAAAAAAAAAAAAATAGAAGGAAAGAACGGAAGAAGGAAGGGTGAAGACTGAAGGGAAAAAAGAAGAAAACTACCATTTATCCACTTGATTGTGGGTACAGGATCAAAGAAGAATATTGCTAATTAATGAAGGGGATATTAAAATACTATGACTTCCTCCAACTATATGTCTTTGGAGCTAGATTTTCTTCATACACTTGAACCAAAATAAAGCATCATAGCAGACTGAATGTAGACAGTAACAAAAGAATCCAACTGTCATCTATTAAGTTAGATGTCATAGATTTGCAAAATTTTAAAACAAGGCTAGGAATATATATCAGTTATAGTGTTTCCCTAGTATATTTAAAGCCCTAAGTTCGATTCTTAGTGCTAAAAAAATAAGTTAAATAAAATAATGCCCCCCGGGGTTGGGGATTTAGCTCAGTGGTAGAGCACTTGCCTAGCAAACGCAAGGCCCTGGGTTCGGTCCCCAGCTCCGAAAAAAAGAAAAAGAAAAAAAAATAATAATGCCCCCCTTTCTCAGTCAATTGTGTTGAAAGTTGTTTTTTATTATTTTGGAAATAAGGATAGGAATTGGAGAGGTAGTTTGGGGGGTAAACACCCACCACACCAGCATGAGGCATGAGGACTTAAGTTCAGATTCCCAACAGCCACATAAGCATGGACACAATTCACACTGTAGCCTCATCGCTGGAGCCAACAAGGCAGAGGCAGGCAGACACCAGATACCAGCTGGCCAGCCAACCTAGCTCAAACAGCGAGCCCTATCTCGTCTCAGAAAATAAGGTGGAAAACAATAAAAACAAAATTCAAAAAGTAAATAGAGGAGAGGGGAGTTGGATAAGTTGTTCAGCTATTGAGAGTGCTTGTTGCTCTTGCAGAGGATGCAAGTTTGCTGTTCAGCATCCACATCAGGAGCGCACAACAGCACATACACCAACTCCAGAGAAGCTAGCACCCTCTTCTGGCCTACCCAAGTTCCTACATGTGTTCATGCACACATACACAGACACATATAAGTACAACAAATCTCATGAAGGAAGGAAGGAAGGAAGGAAGGAAGGAAGGAAGGAAGGAGGGAGGGAGGGAGGGAGGGAGGGAGGGAGGGAGGGACTAAAATCTGGAGTGTAAAAATTAATTAATTAATGAAAGAGATAGATAGATAGATACATACATACATACATACATACATACATACATAAATATAATGCATATAAGCAAAAGTTCTTGACTGTCCATAATAGGTTTTTGGTTTGTTTTCTATATGGACTTCAGCTTTTTCCTCCAAAATAATTATTCTTTTTCATATATACATGTTTTACCTACATTTGTGTCTGTGCACCATATCCATGCACTACTATCTTCAGGGGCCAGAAGAGGGAGTCAGAACCACTGGAACTGGAGTTATAGACCTTCATGAGCAACTACGTGAGTTCTAGAAATCAAACCTGGGTCTTCTGTGCTCTTAACTGCCGGAATAGTTATTCAAACTCTATAATAACTTTTTAAAAAATAACTTATTTTTATTTTATGTGCACTGGTGTTTTACCTGCATGTATGTCTGTCTGTGTGAAGTTGTAGGATCCCCTGGACCTGTTACAGACATTTATGAACTACAGTGTGGGTGCTGGGAATTGAACTTGGGTCCTCTGGAAAAGCAACCAGATCTCAATCATTGAACCATCTCTCTCCATTCCCATAACAACTTTTAAAAGAGTAAAAAGTAGCCTTATTTTATTTATTTTTTTACTTTTAGCATGTGATAAATTTAGGATCTCAGTAATACAACATTCTATTTACATTAATTTTTCTCCTTAATCTACGATGTTTTGCACTTTCAAACATCCCCAGAGTATCTTACTATGCAGTAACAGCATTACTTTCCCTGCTACCAAATGATGTATTAAGCATATCTACTGTAAAATTGTATTCTATTTTAAATTATATTTAACCTAAATTATGTACTCAAATTACTCACTCCTTAAATCTGCCTTTTCTTATGTTGATGTTCCATACAGGTACATAGATTATTTTCTGCTCAAATTATTAACTCTAGGCTGAACTCAGAGAACAATTCAAGCGTCATAAATGTCGGCCATAAGGTCCCCAGTGTTATCCTCACCTGCTTTCTAGCACAGATACGCTGCTGGCTCCTCCATCCAGGTGGACTATTAGGAACTGTATCAGGTATACTGCTGAGAGACAGGGGTCGCCTTTGGCAATTCACCTGAGGAAGAAAACGAATCTTTCACTACTTTAAACCCAGGCTCTAAAAAGCTTTCAGCATGGCAGTGAAATAAAATCCTCAGAACAGTTCTGACTTTTTACTGGTTTCTGTGTTTTAATTACATGGTGTGGGTGACAGTACAAAAAAAAAAAATTAAGCTAGATATATTCTTCCTTACTCTGAAAAGCTGAATACTGTCTATTAACTATAAAATCCCCAGGGATTTTAATTCTACAACAGTTCTATATGGTTCTAAACTTAGCCAAGCAATAGAAACAGTTGGAAGATATGTAATTCACTTTAATATCTGTGCTTTTATGTTGCCAGGCAGCTATTTCTTTAGTAATCTTGAGCACCCAACCTATAAAAGGAAGAAATACGTGCAACTGATAGGTTAGTAATTGTGTTAACTGAAATACTATCTGAGCCAGGTATGGCTCATGCGAAAATTCCAGTACTTGGGAAGCTGAGGCAGGAAGATCAGAAGTTCAAGGCTAGCATAGACTAGATGAGTCTGCTCAAAGGGAAACTTAAAAGGGGGCTGGAAAGATGGCTCAGATGCCAAGAGCACTGGCTGCTCTCCCAGAGGATCCAGATTTGATTCCTAGCCCTCACATGGCAGCCTATCACCATCTATAGCTCTAGTTTTAGGGCATCTGATATGCTCTCTAATCTCCATAGGGACCAGGCACACAAGTGGTGCACAGACAAGCAAATAGGTGAAACACACCCACACACATAAAATTAAAATAAAACCTGAAAGAAAATGGCCTCTACAGTCAGATGGTGGCGGTACACACCTTTAATCCCAGCATTTAGGCAGAGGCAGGCAGCTCTCTGAGTTAAAGGCCAGCCTGATCTATAAGGAGAGTTCAGGACAGCCTCTGCCTCAAAAAAAAAAAATAAAAAATAAAAATAAAAAACAAACAAACCCAAGAGTAGGGACATGGTACTTTCTGTGTGCCTTTATATGTCAGCACCAAAACAGAAGTACTGCTTATTTTCTGTTGCTGTGACAAAACACTACAGCCAAAAGTCACTTATGAGAAAATGCTACCAGGCCAGCCCTCTTCCCTACATAGCTCATCCCCAAGAAAGTCATCAGCACTGCTCCTCTAATGAAGGGATTTAGTTTACATATGTATTACCTAAGTACATCCGGGAACATACACAGTTCTGAGATACACACACACTCAAGGCTTATCAAATAGCAAGAATAGATGGCAGTTAAGAATAAGAAGTAGGGGGTGAAGGGATGGCTCAGTAGCTAAGAGCACTGACTACTCTTCCAGAGGACCCAGATTCAATCCCTAGCATCCACACACTGGCTCACAACTGTCTGTATCTCCAGTTCCAAGGGACCTGACATCCTCACACAGATGTACATGCAGACAAAACACCAATGTAAGTGAAGTAAGTAAATAAACAGCCTGCGCTATAGAGCCACAGCATTTATAATTAGAAAGGAAAAGAAGTAATCTCCCTTCGAAGAACGATTGCCCACTAAAGGATGAGGACTCTTTCAGAAGTAACTAAGCCCGAGCCGGGGCAGGTGAAGTACAAAGGTTGCTGCAAACATGTGGGAGGTGCTGAGAGCCTGAAGTTGATCTGCCAAGAGGACAGAGAAACCAATGAGGATCCCATTAACCAAACTGAGAAAATTTAAACATTCTCATCCTTTTTAAAAAAAAGATTTATTTTTATGTGTATTGGTGTTCTGCCTGCATGTTATGTGAAGGTGCCAGATCTTCTGGAACTGAAGTTACAGACAGTTGTAAGCTGCTGTGTGGGTGCTGGGAATTGAATGTGGGTCCACTGCAAGAGCAATCAGTGCTCTTAGCCATTAAGTCATTTCACCAGCCCCACAATATTCATTCTTAACTCATAAGCCATCTCTTCAGCTCCAAATGTTGTTATTTTTAATAGTCAAAACTGTTAGTACTTTTCATATTGACAACTAGTGACTATAAAGTATTGAATTTGGAAAGGAAGTAAAGTGTCTGCATATACTCTCGTGTGTGTGTGTGTGTGTGTGTGTGTGTGTGTGTGTGTGTGTGTGTGTGTGTGTGTGGTCAGTAGAGTTACACACGTGTGTGCATATGTGTATGGAGGCCGAGAGAACAACCCTGGGTGCGAAGCCATTGGCCCTGGCTATCTTTTTAGGCACAGTCTCTCTCTTTTTTTTTTTTTTTTTTTTTTTTTTTGGAGCTGGGGACCTAACCCAGGGCCTTGCGCTTCCTAGGTAAGCGCCTACCACTGAGCTAAATCCCCAGCCCCGCACAGTCTCTCTTATATACACTTGTATACACATAAATTTACTACACACAGAGTAAGAAAAAGAAAAGTAAAATATCAACTTTATAGTGCTCACCAAAACAAAACAGAGAAGGATATTCTATAAAACAATTCTAGCTAGTAAGTGTAAAAGGAATGAGACAATCTGAAAATCAACATTTTGTAATCACTAACTTAATAAAAGTTTCAGTAAGACTTATCAATGGATGCAGAGGACACTGGGTAAAGGTACTGGCTATTCCGGCAATTGGGAGGCAGAGGCAAGAGAATTAGGAGTTCACCGTCATCCTCCATTACACTATAAAGCTGAGGGCAATCTGGGCTACTATATGAAACCCTATCTCAAAACAACAACAAAAGGTTATTAGGAAATAAGAATCATAAATCTTAAAATAGCCAGTAGGGTGGCTTACACAGTGAAAGTCTCTCGAGAGAGAATATGAATAAATGAGAAGTAGCATTACAGTATTTTAGGTAAACTCTTTACTGACTGAGCTATGTTGCTAGCTCCTACTTATTCATATTTGTCCCCCTCTGCCATAGAATTTCACTATGTAAGCCACCATATCTGGTTATTTCATTTAGTAGCCCAGGTTGCTGTTCTGCACTACAGAAAAGAAATGGTGGTACCATGTGCCTATAATCCCACAATTCCAATGACAGAAAGACAAGAGAATCTAGAATTCAAGGTCATCCTTAGCCACATATCAAGTTTCACAACAGCCTGGGCTACAAGAAGCTGTCAGAAAAAAAAAAAAAATTAGGTCAGGCGTGGTGTTGTACACCTTTAATCCTAGCACATGAAAGGCAGAGGCAGAAAATTTCTGTTAGTTCAAAGTCAGCCTGGTTTAAATTGAGAGTTCCAGAACAGCCGGGGTTACTTTTTTTTTTTATATATATATCCTGACCCCCCCTCCCCCAACCCTCCCCCTCCCCCAAAGAAAGAAATGAAGAAAGAAGGGAAGAAGGAAAGAAGGGAGGGAGGGAAGAAGGAAATTTTTAAAATAAAAATAAAACGACCCCCACCTTTCCCTCTCTATTCCCCTCCCTTCCTTGCTTCATTCCAAAACAAGAATCTCAATCTGTGGCTCAAGCTGGTCTTAAATCCTAAATGTGGGAGCCACAGGTGTGTGCCAAGGTGCCCAGCTTATGAAGAATGCTTCTTAATTTCTAGAAGAAAAAAGATGTGCCTTTAACAATAACAACAACAAAAATCTAGCTGAGGGCCAGAAAGGGGGTGCATGTCTTTAATCCTAGCATTGAGGAGGTGTAAACCATCCTGGTCTATATAGAGGGTTCTATCCAGGTCCCCATGCCTACACACTAAGAACCAGTCTTAAGCAAAAATTTAGACCATTTTATAGGAGGCCTAAACCAATAAATCCTCCCCGTTACAGACAACTGGAGCTGACATGTTTGAAGAGCCAATGAAATCATGGGGAAAGCTTCAGAACTACCTTTGCTCTTTCCTCAAAATCTTCCAACATGCCACTACCAGAAACCTGCCTTGGGAGCAAAAATCTTGATTTCTTTCCCCCAGTGGTGACTGGGACAGAATGCCAGACCTCAAACATGCCAAGCTCTATCAAATAAACAATGTGCCCAATCACAAAAGTCAGTGATTTTTTAAAAATGTTTTATATTTTTATATCCACCTCCCAAGTGCTGGGATTAAAAGCATGTGCCACACCACCACCTAGCAAAAATTATTACTCTATTTTTAATGTCTGTTTTGTTTGCATGACTCGGGAGTCAAACCAATACTTCCCCAGGGCTCTACCCAAGTGAGCTACACCCCTGGTTTCTTCAAAGTATTTTTGCTTTGGTCATGGTGCACTCTGAGGTGCTAGGTGAGAGTCTAATAGAGACACTCAAAATACCAGGAAGTAAATGAGCCTAAAGCTCAGGTTGATTGGTCCAGAACTGAAGCAAAAACACAAAATAACAGCTTATCATAACAGCTGCTAAGTAAAGTCATCAGAGCGGTGGGACTGTCACACTGAATGGTGCTGTTTGTGAAATGTCATCTAAGACAACTAACCAGAGACATCAGAACCACGTGGAATTTTGCTAAAATACAAATTACTGGCTATATACTAAGCCAAAATACAAATATACTCAGTAAGACTCAAATTGCAAGGCTGGAGAGAAGGCTCAGCAGTTAAAAGTACTGGCTGCTCTTCCAGAGGTCCTGAGTTCAATTCCCAGCACCCACATGGTGGCTTACAACCTTCTATAATGAGAGCTGATGCCCTCTTCTAGTACACAGATGTACATGCAGACAAGACACATCCATATACATAAATAAATCTTAAAAAAAAAAAAGTCAAATTGCAAGCCTGTGTGCATTCCTTCATTCATTCATGCACACATGTATCTAGTCAGTGTATATGAAAACAATTTTGGACATAAGGGATATAGCAGTTCGTAAAATATGTAAGATACCAGTTCTCTCATAGGTAATAGGGTGTCAGTGTAAGTAAGATTACAGACAAGAAATTAAATGAGGTAATTTGAAAAGATGGTGTTAGCAAGCTGCAGCAGGCATATTCCTGTAAGTCTGAGGTCAGCCTGGGCTACATCGTACCAGCACTGAATTTGTATTGAGGCTCACTCTCAATTACTTTCCTCCTAGTTATTAAGCCTTTTTGTGAAAGCTTCCTTAAGTCTGAACCACCCTTCCAGGCACCAAGGATTACTGGAGGCAACACTGATGCACTTATGCAAAAACTCTGCATAAATCATTACAAGCACCATATGAACTGCATGCTTGAAAAACTGAACTCCTTTTTGTTTTGTTTTTAAACTGGGTCTCATTGTGTAGCTCTGGCTGGCCTAGAATTCACTCTGTAGACCAGGCTGGCCTTGAAATCACAGACATCTTACTGCCTCTGTCTCCCAACTGTATTAAAGGCATGGTATTAAAGGCCCCAAACTTACTCTTTTAAACATAAACAGTAATATGACATTAACATTCATGGAGTTTTGGTTCCTGATTTTGTTTTGTTTTTTAACAGTCTGTGGGGAGGAGAAGGATGGACACACAGGGCCTTAGAGTCATCTTTCTTTACCATTAGGAATCAAACTCAGGTCCCCAGGCTAGAGTAACAGAGGCAAGTGCCTTTACCTAGTGAGCTCACTTGCTTGCCCTAACCCAGCTTTTGGAACAGACAAAAGTGCTTTGCAGATTGTGAAATACAGGCTTTAATTGTTACTAACAATACATTTCAGGTAAGTTGGCAGAGTGCTTGATTAGCAAGCTTGAAGCCCTGAGTTCAAGATCAAGAATCACATTAAGAAAGAAATTAACAGGGAGAGGGAGCGGGAGAGGGAGAACATGGAAATGGGCATAGTAGCACATGGCCATAACATCAGTACTTGAGAAGTAGATGCAGGTTGAAGGTTCTCCCTGGCTACATAGCAAATTTGAAGTTTGTCTGGGCTATAGGATACACTGTCTCAAATGTAATAATAATGGAGACCAGCAAGATGACTTAGCAATAAATGCATTTGACAGTCTTAGTTGAGTTTCCAGAACCCACATAAAAGAGGATTACTAACCAACTCCCCAGTTTTTCTCTAACTAGCCTCCACACACAACCACGGCGTACATCTATTATCACATACACCATATACACACAATAAAATAATATAAATATGTAGTAAATAATAACGAACTGCAGCAAAAATTATATATGACATGAAATATATCAATATACCCAAAGTGGCACACCAAACCAGCTTATTGTGCGTATTATATTAGCACTAGCCAGATGCGGTGGCACACAAGCCTAACAATCCCAGCACCCAGGAAGCTGAGGAAAAAGGACCAGGGCTAGTTTGGCTGTACAGAGAGACTTTTTCAAAACAAATAAATGTGAGTTACATTACTATTTCCATAATTAGCAGATTTCAACATCATCTGATTTTCTTTAAGCATAAGAGGAAATATGCCAAGGAATCTCAAAAGACCAAATTAGGAAAATTTCATATTTGCTTGTAAAAATAAAGTCACAAACAATAGAAGGAATGGGCAGAGTACCTTCAACAGAGAGAGATAGGGCAAGTTCTCTGCTACTCAAACTGCAACCAGTCCATTCAACTATCATCTAGTGGAAGGAACGTTTTCTACAGAGGGTGAGAAAGATCCAGCTCAAGGAAAATACTCAGCCACTGGATAGGAAGGTCTAAAATTAGAACCACCAACTGGATTCATGTGCACATCTTGAAGCCATGAGCCTGGTTATTTTTCCTTCTATGTTGACAACACATTCCATGGAAGGACAAAATTCTTCACAGACTCACTCTCCTTTCTCTTTTGGTTTTTTGAGACAGGAACACAACACTGGAGCCCACCCAGGATAGCTTCAAACTTTCTTCTATGTTGTGCTCTGCCCGATGCTCGGATACTATGAGACATGCATCTGCCCTCACGCTTGCCTTCTTAACTCATCTGCAAAAAGTGGCACAAGAAGGGCTCGACAGCCAAAGGGTAAAGGGCTTGCTGACAAGCCTGACAACCTGAGTTCCCAGCACTCACAACCTTGGGCAACTCCAACTCCAGGGTATTAAATACACTCTCCTAGTCTCCACAGGTACTTGCACATTAGCACGCGCACACACATGCGCACACCCACACACACACACATATTTTTAAATGAAATCAAATATTTGGCCAGGGATGATGGTTCATGACTTTAATTTCGGCACTCTGGTGGCAATTCCAGGCCAGCCTAGACTACATTGTATCAGGTCAACTAGGGCAACATAGTTGAGAACTGCCTCAAAAAGTAAAACTTTAAAGAAAATTAGATTGTTCTACAAAATTCTCTCCTTTAGGCATACTGGGAACACAGAACCAAAACATGACACGTTTCCTCCAAGAAGAAAATAAATCTACCTTTTCCTGAACCAGTGAGATGGCTCAGGAGGCACAGGTACTTGGTTGACAGCTGAGATCCACCCCTGGAAATATTTAAGGTGCAAGGAGAGAGCCAACTCCAAAGAAAGTTGTTCTCTAATGTGCACACAGGCATAGCAAATGTGCCACCATTTGTATTCATTCGCTCTGTGTATACATGCATACATGCATGCATACATACATACATATAAAAATATATTAAATTGGAGAATCCTTTTTTTAGTCTACATTTTTCCTGCAAACCGTCCGTATGTCTCATGAGGAGACCTGGTATAGTAAGCACTACCCTCATTCTGAAGCTAACTGTACAGAAGCATTGCCATTGCCTTCATCTACGTCAGTCACAGAAAGGCTTATGTGTCTCTGAAGCAGAAGAAAACTTACTGGAAATACTGTTGTGAACACAGCTAAAAGGGCGAAGCAGAAGTTTGGTAGGCACTGTTACCAATTTGCCTAAGTTATTAGAGATTATTTATTTAAAAATAAGAAGACTAACAGGCAAGGCCAGTGGTTCACACCTGTTACCACAGCACTAAGAGAGCCAGAGGAAGGAGGGTCTTGGGGAGTTCCAGGACAGCCAGAGCTACACAGTGACACTCACAAGACAAAACCAAGACAAAACAGAACAGGGTGGGGGGCTGAAGCCATGCCTAGGTGGTTAGGAGCATGTGCTGATCTTATAAAGACCTGAGTATCTATACACTCATGCTGGGCAGCTCATAACTGCTGACACCTCTAACTCCAGGAGGATCTGAAGCCTCCCACCGCTACCCCTATGCACATGCATAAATACACACACACACACACACACACACACACACACACACACACACACACACACACACGGTGTCAGCCTGTTAAACAGCCCACATTGAACCAGGACTCACTAAGCAAAGGTTAACTCTGAACCCTGATTTCACACCTCTATCTCACAAGTGCTAGACACATGCCAGCAGGTCTTTCCTAACATACTATTTCTTGTACATTAATACCAGAACCAGATCTAGTCAAATGCTTACAAAAGCCCCAATTCTCTCTCATGGGCAGAGCAGCTTTCAATGTCCTGACAAACATTTAAGCCAAAACCTTTGCTACCACATTTCTACAAAATGCTGTGTAGAATATGCCTCACCCTTTGTCTTCCTGAAGAGCAGCCAAGACAGCCAGAGAGAAATCTCACCCAGGTCACTCCAGCCAGGTCAGTGAAGGTAGCCAAGAAGTAAAAGAAATAACTGAGGCATACCCCAAAGGACTTAGAGATCCTGCTTCTTCTATTCTCAAAGTTAATGATGTGGTGGGGGATCAAGTGTTCTCTAAGACCAAATCCTCCACTGTTAAAGGAAGCTACTTTTATAGTTTTAAACTCGAGTGCTATCTACAGACAGAGGAGCATCACCTTCCACCTACTGAATACTCATGAGACCAGCATGCTCGCTGACACTGAGGCAGCACGCACGAAATCTCAGCATGCTGTGAATGAATCTCACAGGAGATCTAAGACCATGCACGCAGCCTTGAGACAGTAAGAGCACTTGCTGTTGCTCGAAGAGGACTGGGTTTGGTTCTCAGCACCCAGATGACAACTCATAACTGCCTCAACTTTGGTTCCAGGTGGTCCTATGTCCTCGTGGCCTCTGTGGGCGTGGGGCATATCGTGGCACAAATACATGCATATAAAATCAAATAAATCTGTTTAAAAAAAGAAGAAAAGGACTAACCACACAAAAGGTCTTCCATTCCCTTCTCTTCTCTTTTACCCTCGGAAATATCCCAAGAAGTGACAAGGGTGGGGAGGGTGATACCATCTTCCCCTGAATTCCTTACAAAATCCTACCAGAAGTTCACAAGGAAAGAGCTCAAGAATGCAGCCAGGTGGAATAGTCCTTGACTACAACCCCAGCTGTTTAGGAGGCTAAATGGAGCCTAAGAGTTCCTGGGCAGAGTGGGCACCAGCAGGCCATCTTACCTAGTCAATCAGTAAACACTCAATCTGTGCTGATGCATGTCAAATGTGCCCCAAGTGATAAGGACATGGCAATTAAAAAAAAAAAAAAAACAAACCTGTCCTTCAGAAGTGTGTTACTGAAAAGACTAAAGTTCAAAGAAAGAGGCCAGGTGACAAGAGATCCGCAGAAAAACTAGTAGGGATCACACAAACCTTTTGGAATGCAGATTGCTAAGGAAATGTCAAGTTAGGGCCCCTTGGTGAACCCTAAGAGAGGTGAGAAGTCAGGATATGCAAAATGATCCAAGAACACAAAGCAAGTGCAGTCTCTGGACAAAAGTGTGCTAGAGTGTTCTAACAATAACCAGGAGGTCAGTGTACACTTTCGGGAAACTGGTGTTGCAGGCAAATATAAAGATTCAGTTTTGGGCTGGAGAGATGGCTCAGTGGTTAAGAGCATTGACTGCTCTTCCAGAGGTCCTGAGTTCAATTCCCAGCAACCACATGGTGGCTCACAACCATCTGTAATGGGATCTGATGTTCTCTTCTGTTGTGTTGCAGTGTGGTCAAATCTTTAAAAAAAAAAAAATAAAAGATTCAGTTTTCAGCAGGGCATAATGTGTGTTTCAGCAGGGCACACACGTAATCCCAGAGCTTAAGATATTGAGACAGGAAGACTGCTGTGAGTTTGAGACCAGCTTAGGCTAGAGTGAGACTCTGTCTCAAATTTATTAATTTAAAGACTAGGAGAACTAGGTTGACTCTAAATCAAGAAGCCATCCTCTCTTCAGATTCCTTTCCATTGAAAAAATTACTGTTTTGTTTTTGTTATTGTTGTTTTTGGGTTTTTTTGTTTTTTTTGTTTTTTTTGTTTTTTGAGACAGGGTCTCTTGTATTGCAGGCTGTCCTCAAATTCTATCTGTGGAGGAAGATCTTAAACTTCTGGGGTAAGCACTCTGCCAACTCAGCTATAATCTGAGCCCAAGGCATATTGTTTTTATCACATATATGTACTTATTTATTCATTTTGCTGTTGTTGACTTGTTATTTTTGAGACAGGATACTATTTCAGAATCCAAGTTAACCTTGAGCTCTATACTATACTCCTGGTTGGCCTCAAACTCAGGATCCCTGGTACTGTGATTCCTGGCTGGCCTGGAATTCGCTTGGTAGACCATGTTGGCCTCAAACCCAGAGTTCCTCCTGCCTCTACCACTAGGATTAAAGGAGTGCACCACGACCACCAGGCTGGAATTGCAACTCTTAAAAAGTTTAATTTTTGCTGACATTTCATCGGCAAGGTTCTCTGTTCTAGAAGTCACTGGAAATTAGCTATTGGGGAAAAAAATGCATCTAATAAGTGAAATGAAATAAACTAGTTTCCACATCTACTTCAACTTTTATCTTAATGCCTGAGTCTTGTGGGGTAAGGGCTTTACTGAAGAGAGGAAAAAAATGCATTTGGAAGAGAGGCTGCAAATGACTGACCTGTCGATTTAACTATCTGAAAATACAATAAAATGTTAGGAGTCTGTAATGATAAGTGGTACTTGTCACATCCCCAGAGCCTTAAAAAGATGCCTACAAACATCAGCTAGGGCTGCGACTTCTTGAGTCCTTTTGGGGGGCGGGGAGCGGGGGGATACAAGGCTATTCCTTCACTCGGTTTTAATACAGATTCTGAGTGTGTGATTGGGTCATTCCTCAATTATGAAAAAACAAGTTACTATTCTCTGCGGTCACTAGGCTAATGGTGACAAACGTCGAAGGCTCTTTAGCCCTCGGAGAAAGCACGAGTTTGAGCTTAGCACAGGCCCAACTTCTTGGAGCTCCAGAACATCTGCCCGCATGTGACAACTCAAAGCTCCGTCCAGCTACGAACTCCAATCCTCCAACACAGGCTCCGCGGCAAACGGACAGGGACGAGTGCTCCGCGCCGCTGCCCTCCACCGCCGGGACCCTCGCTCGGTCACAGGTGGCACCGCCACCTCCCGGAGGCCCGCGGCCCCCGCTCCGCGCGCTCCCGCGGCACGACCCTTCCAGGCGCCGCAGCCCGTCCCGCCGCCCGCACCCCGCCGCAGCCGCCACGCCCCTGCCCGCGCCGCCCGCCCCCCGGCCCGAGGTGGCCTCACCTCACGGGGGCCAGCGCGGGAGGGTGCCCGGTGTCCGCCCGCCGCCCGGGCCCACGGCCGCTCGGCTGCGGCTCGGCCCCCGACGGCCGGCGGCGGCGGGCGCGCTTCTGGGGGCAGGCTCTCCTCGGAGGGGTCTCCCCGGGCCCAGGGGCGGGGAGGCAGGGGAGCAGGGGGGGGAGGGGGAAGGGGCTCGGGAAGGAGGGGAGAGGGGGAGAGAAGGGGCCCAAACCCGGAGAGGGAGAAAAGGGGGGAGGGGGAGAAGCAGAAGGGGAAGAAAGGCCCGGAGTCCGCCCCCCGCTGCGGCCTGCGCGCTACGTCACCACGTCCGGCGTGGTCGTCAGCGCGTCCTGCGCGGCTCGCGTCCCTGCTTCCTGTGTGCGCCTCCCGGGGCCCGCGGGCGCTCCCTCGCCGGCGCGCGCCCTGCGCTCCTGCCTCCCCCTCAGAGCGCGCCTTCCCCCTCGGCGCGCGCCCTGCGCTTCTGCCTCCCCTCAGAGCGCGCCTTCCCCCAAGGCGCGCACCCTGCGCTCCTGCCTCCCCCTCAGAGCGCGCGCTCCCCTCGTCTCCTCTCAGGGAGCGCTCTCGCCTCTCCTCGTCTCCCCTCAGGGCGCACCTTGCCCCTCGTCTCCCCCTCAGCGCGCTCCCTCGACTCCTCTGAGAACGCGCCTCCCCTCTGCGCGCGCGCTCCCGCGCGTGGCCGCTGCCTCGCTCTCCGCGTTCCCTCAGGGGCCCGGAAGGCCTGCGGGTCCCGAGGTCGCTCTCAGAGCCACTCTAGGCTTCAGCGCGTGGCCGAGGACGGCTGTGTATACCCTACAGCTTTCCCGTGCACAGCACTTCAAGGACTTTAATTAGGGCTGTAACTTGGGAGGGGCAGGGGGAGAGCAGGACTTGCTATGTAGCCCAGGTGAGCCCCGACTCATCTTTCCCCTCAGTCTTGCGTCTGGTATCTCTGACGCGTTCCACCACCGCTAGCTAGGTCTGCAACTCCTACACCCAAATGTAAGCTCCTGTTCTTTGTTTTGGTCTTGAGGCATCTCTATGTGGCCCTCACTGTACTGGAACTCACTATGTTTGTAGTCCAGGCTGGCCTCGAACTCGAGATCTTCCTGTCTCTGCCTCCTCGGTGCTGGAATAAAAGGTGTTTTGCGACCTCATCGGTCAAAAATCACGTTCTTAGGCCCTTTCAAAGATGCAGCTCTTTTATTTGGAACAGTCATCTTAAATTTCTAACCTCCCCTAACGCACTCTGCAAAGCAAGTTCCGGGACAGTTAGGGTTATTTTAAAAAATCTAACCCTAATAGACACATTTTGTCTATTGTAGGTAGAATCAATAGTGCTTGTGTGGTAGATACTTTGTAACAGCGTTGTTGCTCATGAGAAATGGGTTGGTTCCCAGCACCCACATAGCAGCTCAAAACCATTCGTGAGGCCTGTCGAAGAGCCATGCACATCCCTACATGGAATCAGAACACTTTTACAAATAAATAGATGTTTTTAAAATGTAGTCTTAACTCGGTGGAAATCTAGGTGGATTGGGGCGAGGGCTAATTACAGTCCACTATAAGTAGTTATTGGTGAAAGATCAATTAGTTCTTCGAAGTAAAAAATCATCAAGCTTCAGAGAAACTACAGGCAAACTTTTAGCTAGCCTTACAACGAAAGCCCATCAAATACCAGTTTTTCAAGTTGATGGCACCGTGGCACTCACAAAACTGAACAACGGCAGCTGGGAGTGGTGGCACACATCTGTAATCCCAGTACAGAAAGGACGGGGGCAGGAAAGCAAATGCCAGTCTTAAGCCTGCCCGGTTGACACAGCAAGTTCCAGTACAGCCCAGGCTACACAGAGAGGCCCTGTCTTAAAAAGGAACTAGTGCGAAGTGTAACAGGAAGAAGCCAGGTATAGTATCAGACTACACCATTCAGGAGGCTGTGCACACAGTACTGGTAAAGTCCAGAAGTTCAATGGTAGCCTGGTCAACATATCAATACCCTGTGTATTTAAAATAGCCAAAAGTAAAATTACAAGGCCTGTAGTAGTGCGGGGAAGGGGGGAGCTAAAGGAATTGAACCTACATGTTAGTCAAGTGCTTTTACCAGTTACATTCAAGAACCTTTTAAACTTTTTTTTTTTTGAGGGGAGTTGTTCACTGCTAGCTCTGGCTAACCATTGAACTCACTGTACACATACACCAGGTCAGCTTGTAACTCTACCTGCCTCTGCCTCCTGAGTGCTGGGATTGAAAGACCCCCAGATTTTGGGGAGACTCTCGCTCCAGTCACGGGTTGGGGTACCCCCAGGAAACACGAGACGCCGGTCTTGATGTAATCAGCAAGAGGCAGTTTTATTTACGAGATCTCGGGCTGACACATATCCCACACAGGAGATTGAGTCCAGCCCCGAACCTCTCTAGGCAGGAGCTTATATAGGGGAAACCAGGGGTTTCGTGTGGATACACATAATTGGCTAATACAAAGGGTGCACAGTTACTATTGGCACGGAGTTACATTAACAAAGCATACGTGTAATCTAGCATCTCAGCAATGTGGGCAGGGCAACTCATCTCACTGCAGCAGGGGGATGACCCATCCTCAGGGAGTGAAGGAAGGGGAGGGGGTGGCTCC
This sequence comes from Rattus rattus, assembly GCF_011064425.1. NCBI lineage: Eukaryota > Metazoa > Chordata > Mammalia > Rodentia > Muridae > Rattus > Rattus rattus. The sequence goes on along the minus strand of NC_046154.1, from coordinate 205,818,389 downwards.
AGATGGCCAGTGTCCTTGGGAGCTGATAGTCGGGCCAGTGAGTCCTATCTCAAATTCTCTCAGGCATGTCTGGACTTTGTTCATGACTAACTTTTAGAAATTTTAACCCTTCAGGATTAAAGGCCTAGACCCACATTCCATCTTGAAATAGTATTTCTTAATGAATAAAGTTATTAACTTGGTATGGTTGCTCTTGCCTATTGTGATTTCAATAAGAATGGTCCCCATGGGTGTTGGAGAGATGACAGTGGTTAAGAGCACTGACTGCTCTTCCAGAGGTCCTGAGATCAATTCCCAGCAACCACATGGTGTCTCACAACCATCTCCAATGGGATCTGATGCCCTCTTCTGGTGTGTCTGGAGACAACTACAGTTTACTCTTTTTTTTTTTTTCTTTTCTTTTTTTCGGAGCTGGGGATCGAACCCAGGGCCTTGCGCTGCTAGGCAAGCGCTCTACCGCTGAGCTAAATCCCCAACCCCTACAGTTTACTCTTATACATAAAATAAATAATTCTTTAAAAAACAAACGCCCCCCATAGTTTCATGCATTTCAATGCTTGATCCCCAGTTGGGGGAACTGTTTGGGAAGGATTAGGAGGTTTGGCCTTGCTGGAAGAGGTATACAGCTAGAGGTGGGCTTTGAGGATTTAAATCTATACACATATACTCTAGCCCTCCCTCTCTCCCTTGTAGATCAAGATCTAAACTCTCAGCTACTGCTTCCCACAACAATGGTGACAAACTTCCAACTCTCTGAAATGGTGAGCCCCCAAATTAAACACTTTCTTTTATAAGTTGCCTTGGTCCTGGTGTCTGATCACAGCACTGGAAATGTAACTGAGACACTTGTGATCCCATCACTTGGAAGGTCAAGCCAGGAGAATCAAGAATTCAAGGTTATCCACAGCTAGCTCCAGGCTAGCCTGGAACATATGAGATACTGTGTTAAAAAATTTTTTTTAATTAAAAAAAAAAATGTTGGGGTTGGGGATTTAGCTCAGTGGTAGAGCGCTTGCCTAAGAAGCGCAAGGCCCTGGGTTCGGTCCCCAGCTCCGAAAAAAAGAACCAAAAAAAAAAAAAAAATTAAAAAATTTAAAAATTTAAAAAATGTTGCCAAACATAGATTTCTGTGAATTCCAGGCCAGCCTGGTCTATATAAGAGAGTTCCAGTCCAGCCTTGTCTACATACTGAGACTAAAATATCTGAGAATGAAAATGTAAAATCCAGTATGAAGCCTCACTGCTTTGGAAGTAATGTGTAGACATTCATTGAATCCTCAAGTCTCATTGGCATAGCTGCCTAAAAAGCCTTGAACAACAATGACACCAATCATCATGTTAACATGGAAGAGAAAAAGCTCTCAGGACCTCAAAGCATATATCATAGATTATATAATGTATATTAATATATAATGCATGTCATATATAAATATACAAGATATAATATATTATATTTAATGATATGATTATCATTAGATGTTATATAGATCATACAATACATTATACATTAACATATAATATAATGTATATGATAAATATATAATTATATGTTATGTAAATTGAAAATTATATATTTAATGAAAAAATATATATTTAAAGAGACCGTAAGACCCAAATCCCATGGGGGAGAGAGCTGAACACCCAGAAGTTCGGACAATCCTGAGACCGCAGGACAGTCTGCCACTTCTGCCCACCTCTCCCACATCCATGGCCCAAGAAGAAACTGCATAGTGCCTCTGGATACAGGAATATAGGAGCAGTCAGGGGCAGGACCATTCCAGTTTCTACCTGCACCTAGAGCTGAAAGCCAGTCGCCAGGAGCACCTACACACCTAAGAGCAGAGCTCTCTGTTCGCAGATCCTGCTGAAAGAAAACAGGTCTACATGAGTGCTGACACACGGACCTACAGGAGGGTCAAGCCACTGTCAGAGACAGCAACACAAGCTAACACCAGAGACAACCTGACAGCAAGAGGCAAGTGCAAGAACCTAAGCAACAGAAACCAAGACGACTTGGCATCATCAGACCCTAGCTCTCCTACCAAAACAAATACTGGATATCCAAACACACCGGAAAAGAAAGATTTAGATATAAAATCACATTTTATGATGATGATGGAGGACTTTAAGGACATAAATAACTCCCTTAAAGAAACACAGGACAACACAAGAAAACAAATAGAAGCCCTTAAAGAGGAAACACAAAAATCCCTTAAAGAATTAGAAGAAAACACAACCAAACAGGTGAAAGAACTGAAAAAAAAAAGTCCAGGATTTCAAAATAGAAACAGAAACAATAAAGAAAGCACAAAGGGAGACAACACTGGAGATAGAAAACCTAAGAAAGAGATCAGGAGTCATAGATGGGAGCATGACCAACAGAATACAAGAGACAGAAGAGAGAATCTCAGGGGCAGAAGATACCATAGAGAACATTGACACAACCATCAAAGATAATGTAAAACACAAAAAAAGCTCCTAGCATAAAACATCCAGGAAATCCAGGACACAATGAGAAGATGAAACCTAAGGATAATAGGTATAGAAGAGAGTGAAGAATCCCAACTTAGGGCCAGGAAATATCTTCAACAAAATTATAGAAGAAAACTTCCCTAACCTAAAGAAAGAAATGTCCATAAACATACAAGAAACCTACAGAACTCCAAATAGATTGAACCAGAAGAGAAGTTCCTCCCATCACATAATAGTCAAAACAACAAATGCACAAAACAAAGAAAGAATATTAAAAGCAGTAAGGGAAAAAGGTCAAGTAACATATAAAGGCAGACCTATCAGAATTACACCAGACTTCTCACCAGAGACTATGAAAGCCAGAAGATCCTGCGCAGATGTCATACAGACCCTAAGAGAACACAAATGCCAGCCCAGGCTACTATATCCAGCAAAACTCTCAATTAATGTAGATGGAGAAACCAAGATATTCCATGAAAAAAGCAAATTTACACAATATCTTTCTACATATCCAGCCCTACAAAGGATAATAGATGGAAAACTCCAACACAAGGAGGGAAACTACACCCTAGAAAAAGCAAGAAAGTAATCTCCTTGCAACGAAACCAAAAGAAGAGAGACACACAAACATAATTCCACCTTTAACAACAAAAATAGCAGGAAGCAACAATCACTATTCCTTAGTATCTCTTAACATCAGTGGACTCAATTCCCCAATAAAAAGATATAGACTAACAGACTGGATACATAAAGAGGACCCAGCACTTTGCTGCATAGGGGAAACACACCTCAGAGACAAAGCCAGAGACTACCTCAGAGTAAAAGGCTGGAAAACAACTTTATAAGCAAATGGTCCGAAGAAGCGAGCTGAAGTAGCCATTCTAATATCGAATAAAATCGATCTTCAACCAAAAGTCATCAAAAAAGATAAGGAAGGACACTTCATATTCATCAAAGGAAAAATCCACCAAGATGAACTCTCAATCCTAAATATCTGTGCTCCAAATACAAGGGCACCTACATTCACAAAAGAAACCTTACTAAAGCTCAAAACACACATTGCACCTCACACAATAATAGAAGGAGATTTCAACACCCCACTCTCATCAATGGACAGATCATGGAAACAGAAATTAAACAGAGACATAGAGAAACTAACAGAAGTTATGAACCAAATGAACTTAACAAATATTTATAGAACATTCCATCCTAAAACAAAAGGATACACCTTCTTCTCAGCACTTCATGGTATCTTCTCCAAAATTGACCATATCATTGGTCATAAAACAGGCCTCAACAGATACAGGAAGATAGAAATGATCCCATGAATCCTATCAGACCACCACAGGCTAAAGCTGGTCTTAAATAACAATAAGGAAAGAACGCCCACATATACATGGAAGTTGAACAACGCTCTACTCAATAATAACTTGGTCAAGGAAAAAATAAAGGAAGAAATTAAAGACTTCTTAGAATTTAATGAAAATGAAGACACAACATACCCAAACCTATGGGACACAATGAAAGCTGTGCTAAGAGGAAAACTCATAGCTCTGAGTGTCTGCAGAAAGAAACAGGAGAGAGCATACATCAGCAGCTTGACAGCACACCTAAAAGCTCTAGAACAAAAAGAAGCAAATAAACCCAAGAGGAGTAGAAACAGGAAATAATCAAACTCAGGGCTGAAATCAACCAAGTAGAAACAAAAAGAACTGTACAAAGAATCAACAAAACCAGGAGCTGGTTCTTTGAGAAAATAAACAAGATAGATAAACCCTTAGCCACACTAACCAGAGGGCACAGAGAGTGTGTCCAAATTAACAAAATCAGAAATGAAAAGGGAGACATAACAACAGAATCTGAGGAAATTCAAAAAATCATCAGATCCTACAACAAAAGCCTATATTCATTCAACAAAACTTGAAAATCTGTAGGAAATGGACAATTTTCTAGACAAACACCAGGTACCAAAGTTAAATCAGTAACAGATAAACCATATAAACAACCCCATAACTCCTAAAGAAATAGAAACAATTATTAAAAGTCTCTCAACCAAAAAGAGCCCAGGACCAGATGAATTTAGTGCAGAATTCTATCAGACCTTCATAGACCTCATACCGTGTTGGGGATTTAGCTCAGTGGTAGAGCACTTGCCTAGCAAGCTCGAGGTCCTGGGTTCAGTCCTCAGCTCTGGAAGAAAAAAAAAAAAAGACCTCATACCAATATTGTACAAACTATTCCACAAAATAGAAACAAATGGAGCACTACCCAATTCCTTCTATGAAGCCACAATTACTCTTATACCTAAACCACACAAAGACCCAACAAAGAAAGAGAACTTCAGACCAATTTCCCTTATGAATAGTGACGCAAAAATACTCAATAAAAATCTTGCAAACCTGATTCAAAAGCACATCAAAACGATCATCCATCATGATCAAGTAGGCTTCATCCCAGGGATGCAGGGATGGTTCAATATACAGAAATCCATCAACTTAATCCACTATATAAACTAACTCAAAGAAAAAATCCACATGATCATTTCATTAGATGCTGGAAAGCATTTAACAAAACCCAACACTCCTTCATGATAAAAGTCCTGGAAAGATCAGGAATTCAAGGCCCATACCTAAACATAATAAAAGCAATATGCAGCAAACCAGTAACTAACATTAAATTAAATGGAGAGAAACTTGAAGTAATCCCACTAAAATCAAGGACTAGACAAGGCTAATCACTCTCTCCCTACCTATTCAATATAGTACTCCAAGTTCTAGCCAGAGCAATTAGACAATGAAAGGAGTTCAGAGAAATACAATTTGGAAAGTAAGAAGTGAAAGTATCACTATTTGCAAATGATATGATAGTATACTTAAGTGACCCCAAAAATTTTACAATAGAACTCCTACCACTGATTAACGACTTCAACAAAGTGGCTGGATATAAAATTAACTCAAACAAATCAGTAGTCTTCCTCTTCTCAAAGGATAATCAGGCTGAGAAAGAAATTAGGGAAATGACACCCTTCACAATAGTCACAAATAATATAAAATACCTCATTGTGACTCTAACCAAGGAAATGAAAGATCTGTATGACAAGAACTTTAATTCTCTGAAGAAAGAAATTAAAGATGGAAAGACTTCCCATATTCATGGATTGGCAGGATTAATATAGTAAAAATAACCATCTTGTCAAAAGCAATCTACAGGAGCTGGAGAGATGGCACAGTGGTTAAGAGCAGTGACTGCTCTTCCAGAGGTCCTGACTTCAAATACCAGCAACCACATGGTGGCTCACAACCATCTGTAATGAAGTCTGATGCCCTCTTCTGGTGTGTCTGAAGACAGCTACAGTGTACATATATATAATGAATAAATATTTTTTTTTTGGTTCTTTTTTTCGGAGCTGGGGACCGAACCCAGGGCCTTGCACTTCCTAGGCAAGCGCTCTACCACTGAGCTAAATCCCCAACCCCGAATAAATATTTTTTTAAAAAAGCAGTCTATAGATTCAATGCAATCCCAATCAAAATTCTAACTCAAAATTCTAAGAATTCTTCACAGAGTTAGAAACAGTAACTTGCAAATTCATTTGGAATAACAAAAAACCCAGGATAGCAAAAACTATTCTCAACAATAAAAGAACTTCTTGGGGAATCATAATTCCTCACCTCATCTGTATTACAGAGCAATCTTGATTTAAAAAAAAAAAAAAAAAAACAAAAAAACCTGTATGGTATTGGCACAAAGACAGGCAGGTAGATCAGTGGAACAGAATTGAAGACCCAGAAATTAACCCACACACCTATGGTCACTTGATCTTTGGCAAAGGAGCTAAAACCATCCAGTGTAAAAAATAGATAGCATTTTCAGCAAATGCTGCTGGTTCAACTGGAGGTCAGCATGTAGAAAAATGCAAATCGATCCATTTTTATCGCCTTGTACAAAACTTAAATCCAAGTGGATCAAAGACCTCCACATAAAACCAGATACACTAAAACTAATAGAAGAAAAAGTTGGGAAGAGTCTAGATCACATGGGCACTGGGGAAAATTTCCTGAACAAAACACCAATGGCTTATGCTCTAAGATCAAGAATCAACAAATGAGACCCCATAAAACTGCAAAGCTTCTGTAAGGCAAAGGACACTGTCATTAGGACAAAATGGCAACAGATGGGAAAAAGATCTTTACCAATCCTACAACTGATAGAGGGTTAATATCCAAAATACACAAAGAACTCACAAAGTTAGACTCCAGAGAGCCAAATAACCCTATTAAAAAATGGGGCACAGATCTAAACAAAGAATTCTCAACTTGGGAATATTGAATGGCTGAGAAGCACCTAAAGAAATGTTCAACATCCTTAGTCATCAGGGAAATGCAAATCAAAGCAACCCTGAGATTCCACCTCACACCAGTCAGAATGGCTAAGATAAAAAACTCAGATGACAGCAGCTGCTGGCGAGATGTGGAGAAAGAGGAACACTCCTCCATTGTTGGTGGTTTTGCAAACTCGTACAACCACTCTGGAAATCAATCTAGAGGTTCCTCAGAAAACAGGACATTCCACTACCAGTTATAACTCTCCTGGGCATATACCCAAAAGATGCTCCAACATACAACAAAGACACATGCTCCACTATGTTCATAGCAGCCTTATTTATAATAGCCAGAAGCTGGTAAGATCCCAGATGCCCTTCAACAGAGAAATGGATACAGAAAATGTGGTACATCTACACAATGGAATACTACTCAGCTATCAAAAACAACGACTTCATGACATTCAGAGGCAAATGGATTGAACTAGAAAATATCGTGAGTGAGGTAACCCAATCACAGAAAAACATACTCACTGATAAGTGGATATTAGCCCAAAAGCTTAAATCACCCAAGATACAATACATAGACCACATGAAGCTCAAGAAGAAGGATGACCAAAGTGCGGATGCTTAACTCCTTCTTAAAAAGGGGAAACAAGGGGTTGGGGATTTAGCTCAGTGGTAGAGCGCTTGCCTAGCAAGCGCAAGGCCCTGGGTTTGGTACCCAGCTCTGAAAAAAAGAGAAAAAAGGGGGGGGGACAAAAATATGCATAGGAGGGGATATGGAGGCAGAGTTTGGAGCAGTGACTGAAGGAACGACCATTCAGAGCCTGCTCCACATGTGCCCTATATATATATAAAGTCACCAAGACTACAAAAAATCGATGAAGCTAAGAAGGGCATGCTGACAGGAACCGGATATAGATGTCTCCTGAAAGACACAGTCAGAGGCAAATGCTAGCAGCAAACCACTGAACTGAGAACAGGACCCCTGTTGGAGGAATTAGAGAACGGATTAAAAGAGCTGAAGGGGCTTGCAACCAATGCCAACCAGCAAGAGCTCCCAGGGACTAAACCATTACACAAAGACTATACAGGGACAGACCCATGGCTCTTGCTGCATATGTAACAGAGGATGGCCTTGTTGGACACCAATGGAAGGAGAAGCCCTTGGTCCTGCTAAGGTTGGATCCCCAGTGTAGGGGAATGTTGGGGGCCAGGAATGGGGTGTGGATGGGGAGGAGGAACACCCTTATAGAAGAAGGGGAGCGGGAGGGAATAGGGGGCCTATGGCCGGGGAAATACGGAAAGGCAATAGCACTTGAAATGTAAATTTAAAAAATCCAATTAAAAAAAAGGAAATCTAAGAAATAAAAAGTAATTAGATAAAAAAAAAAAAAGTCATGAATTTGAAAGAAACCAGAGATAGATCCATGGGAGGATTGGAGGGAGGGAAAAGAAGGGGAGAAATGGTGTAATTAAAATTTCAAAAACTTTTTTTTAAAGATTTATTCATTAATTTATTCATTTATTTTATGTATGTTGCTCTCTTCACCACACCAGAAGAGGGCAGGCATCAGATCTCATTACAGATGGCTGTGAGCCACCATGTGGTTGCTGGGATTTGAACTCAGGACCTCTGGAAGAGCAGACAATACTCTTAACCACTGAGCTATCTCTCCAGCCCCTCAAAAATCTTTTTTAAAAAGAAGTTCATGGGGTTGGGGATTTAGCTCAGTGGTAGAGCGCTTGCCTAGCAAGCGCAAGGCCCTGGGTTTGGTCCCCAGCTCCGGAAAAAAAAAAAAAAAAAGAAGTTCAGGGACTGCAGGGATGGCTCAGTGGTTGAGATCACTGACTGCTCTTCCAGGGATCCTGGGTTCAATTCCCAGCATGGTAGCTCAAAACCATCTATAATGAGATCTGATGCCCTCTTCTGGTGTGTCTGAAATGTACTCATATGCTTATAATAAACGAGCAAATATTTTTTTTTTCAGAGCTGGGGACTGAACCCGGGGCCTTGAAGCTTGCTAGGCAAGCGCTCTACCACTGAGCTAAATCCCCAACCCCCCAAATATTTTTTTTCTCTTTTTTCTTTTTTTTGGAGCTGGGGACCGAACCCAGGGCCTTGCGCTTTCTAGGCAAGCGCTCTACCACTGAGCTAAATCCCCAACCCCAATATTTTTAAAATATAGGGCTGGAGAGATGGCTCAGTGGTTAAGAGCACCACTACTCTTCCAGAGGTCCTGAGTTCAATTCCCAGCAACCACATGGTGGCTCACAACCATCTGTAAAGAGATCCGATGCCCTCTTCTGGTGTATCTGAAGACAGCTACAGTGTACTTATATATAATAAATAAATAAATCTTAAAATATAAATAAAATGTAATTTAAAAAAGAAGATGTTCAGGGGTTGGGGATTTAGCTCAGTGGTAGAGAGCTTGCCTAGCAAATGCAAGGCCCTGGGTTGGTCCCCAGCTCGGAAAAAAAAAAAAAAAAAAAGACGTTCACCAGGCATGGTGGCACACACCATTAATCCCAACACCTGGGAAGTAGAAGCAGGTGGAGCTCTGTAAGTTCAAGGCCAGCCTGGTCTACATAGAGAGCTCCAGGACAGTAAGAACTATATAATAAGACCCTGTCTGGGTTTCTGGGATTGGAGAGATAGAGAGATAAGAGCACTGACTGCTCTTCTAGAGGACCAGGGTTCAAATCCCAGCAGTCACATGACATCTTATAACTCCAAGTATATAACTCTAAGATCTGATACCCTCAACGTAGACATGCATGCAAGCCAAACACCCACAAACACACATCAAATAAAAATAAAGTAAAAAGTTTATTAGGCAAGTCTAATAAAAGAGAACATTTAATTGGGGCTGGTTTACAGGTTCAGAGGTTCCATACAGTATCATCAAGGCAGGAACATGGTGCAGACAGAGCTAAGAGTTCAACATCTTCATCTGAAGGCTGGTACTGGAAGACTGACTTTCAGGTAGCTAGGGAAAGAGTCTAAAAGTCCACGCCCACAGTGACACTCCTACTCCAAGGCAATACCTCCCAACAGTGGCATTCCCAGGGCCAAGCATATACAAACCATCACAGCCCCAATTAAATGTTGTCCTTCTAAGAGTTGCCTTGGTCGTGGTTTCTCTTCACAGCAGTAAAACCCTAAGACAATGGTGTTCAGGCCATCTTGTCCTGGGTAACACTCTTACAAAGCAGCAGTTTTGAGTGCATATGAGAAGGCAGGATGGCTTTGCTTCTCATGCGTGCATGTAGACCCCATCACCTGTCCAACGAGAACCAGGAGACACAGATTATAGGAATAATAAATTATTCCTACAAGAAAAAAGGTACCACATGCATCCTCTTGTAAATACAAAAACGCATGGACATATTAAAACCATTATAAGGGAGCTGGAAAGATGGCTCAGTGGTTAAGAGCACCCACTGCTATTCCAGAGGACCCAGGTTTGATTCCCAGTACCCACATGGCAGCTCACAACCAGCTCTAACTCCAGTCTCAGAGAAATCTGATGCCCTCTTCTGGTCCCCACAGGCACCGCATGGCACACATGTGGTCCACAGGTACACATGTAAGCAACCAAACACAAAAATAAAAAGTAAACTGAGCGGTGGTATCCCAGCACTGGGGAGGCAGAAGCAGGTGAATCTCTGAGTTCAAGGCCAGCCTGGTCTACAGAGCAAGTTCCAAGACAGCCAGGGCTGCCAGAGAAAACCCATCTCAAAAAATAAAAAAGAAATAAAAAAAGTTTAAAAAACAAGCCAGGTGTGGTGGCACACAGCTTTAATCCTAGCACTCAGAAGGCAGAAGTAAGCAGATCTCTCTCTGAGTTCAAAGCCACCCTGGTCTACATGGTGAGTTCTAGGACAGCCAGCATTACATGGTGAGATCTTGTCTCAAAACAAAGCAAGCAAGCAAAACAAACAAAACAAAAAACATTAGAGGGCAGGCAAGATGGCTCCCAGGTAAAGGTATGTGCTTCCAAGCCTAATCCTGAGTGTTGGATTCCCTGGTATGAACGTGGTAGCTGGAAAGAAACAACTTCTGTAAGTTGTTCACAGATCTCTACTGAATTCCTGTGGCGGCATCACATGCACACACACAGACACACATAGACACACACACACACACATACACACACACACACAGGTGACTGCTAATCAAATACATTGTTTTGAAAAGTTTTAACTAGAAAGTCAGGCCCATGAACTTGATGAGCATAGCGTCCTCAGGAAGAGGGATCGGAGCTCCACATGCCCACACTGGCTCAGACCAAGCTATGGTAGATGGTCTTGATAACTTGTCACCATCGAGGGACCAATAGGCAGAGAACTCCTGAATGTCCACATGACATCAGCTCAGCACAGTCTCTGCTTACGTGGCTGGCTGGCTGTCCATATTTCCATCTATCCATCCATTTCTCGAGATAGCCTACCCCTTGCTTTCCTGCAATCCCGGTGTCTTCTAGCTCACCCTGAGGCTCTCTGAGTTTCCACGAAGCTCTTCAGCTGAGTTATTACTATGTAACCACCCACAGTGACTGTATCTATGTCAGCTCTTGGCCTCTGTATTCAATAAGGCTCTTCAAAAGAGACTGTTGAGGACCAACAGCCTTGCATGTTATGGGAAACTAGGATCACTTGGTAAGTTGCAACCAGCGAAACTGACATGCAAATGTATCGTTTTCTCAACAATTCTGATACACCCACTTGTTTCTGAGAGCACACTAAGAACATCTGGTTTGAAGGTTTCTTTTTCTCTCTGCTTTCCTTAACTTTTAGATGGTAACTGTGACTCAGTGGGCAAAAACCAACCAGAACTAACAAAGAAAGTTGGACTGAGAGCTCCAAGGAAGGAAGATGGAGGGGGGTGGACTTGAAGAAGCAGAGAAAAGCCAGGGCATGGTGGCCCATGCCTTTAATCCAGCAGTTGCAGCCTGGTCTATAGAGCTAGTTCCTGTCTCAAAAGACAAAAAAGAAACAGAAAGAAAAGGAGGGGGAGGAGGAAGAGGAGAGGAAAGGATCAAAAGGAGGAGGGAGGAGGGAGAGGCAAATTTGAAGTGCCTTTTTTAAAATATTTTTTGAGTCACCCTTTAAGCAGGTGTGTTATCACACACCTTTACTCTCAACACTTGCAAAACAGACACAGGCGGATCTCTGAGAGTTCAAGGCTAGGAGGGTCTACATAGCCAGTTCCAGGCCAGCCAGGGCTACACCACGAGATCCTGTCTCAAAAACAAACAAACAAACAAACAATAACAATAAAAAAGAGTCAACTCTTAAGTGGACATGGTAGTCCACGCCTGTGAGACCTGATTTGAGAAGCAGACGCAGGAGTTCAAAACCAACCTCCACTACATAGGAAGTTCAAAGTAAGCCCGAGCTAAATGAAAATCTGACTCAACCATACACCACGCCCACAAAAGTCACTGCGTTGTTGTTGTTGACGTTGTTGTTGTTGTTGTTGTTGTTGTTGTTGTTGGAGACTGTTAAATCCTGACTTCTGGTGATTGTCCCACTTCAGTCTCTGAATTAGCATTATCTTAAAACCTCTGCTCACACCACCTTTCCCCTCAGTGCTTCGTGGAAAGGCTCTAACCTTTGCCCCCTGTCCTGGCAGCTCTTTTGGCTCACAATCTCCCAACAGTAGCAGGAGGTAGACATTGCTTTCTTCAAACAACCCACACAACCCCCCACCTCTGTACTCTCACTAACCACACACGAACATACTGCCAAGTTCTACCTGTACTGGCTTCATTTTTCAAGCCAGATGTTTGGCCGTTGTATCTCTGACAAAAAAAGGAGTCATGCCAGCTGGAGGCACACTCCTCCCAGGGTCCCTGGTGGCCAGGACAGAGTTGAAGCTACTCCCGTTGAGACCCTGAACACAGGCTTTGTGTCCTTTAAGGAGACCATCCTCCAGCAATGGCCTCCTCCTTGCTCCTGGCTCTTCTGTTCCTGACTCTAGCCACAGTAGTGAACCTCGAAACTGATGGTCCATGTCCAGCATGTTGGGGTGCCACCTTTGACCTGGAGAGCCATCGGGAGCTCCTTCTCGATTTGGCCAAGAAAAGCATCCTGGACAAGCTGCACCTCAGCCAGCGCCCCACACTCAGTCGGCCTGTGTCCAGAGAGGCCCTCAAGACCGCGCTGCGGCGCCTCCGTGGGACTCGAGCGGAAACCCTGTTGGAGCATGACCAGAGACAAGAATATGAGATCATCAGCTTTGCTGACACAGGTAGGTCCATGGTCCACAGCTCTACCCCCAAATCTGACCCTAGGAAGGAGGTCTCCTCTCAGGTTCACTTCTGACTTCAGCTGGGAGGTGGGGAGCACACCTTGAATGCCCGCACTTGGGAGGCAGAGGCAGGCGTCTCTCTGAGTTCAAGGCCAGCCTGGTCTACAGACCAAGTTCCGGGCCAGTCACGGCCACACGGAGAAATTCTGTCTAGAAAATAAACGAACAAAAAGGCAAAGGAAAGAATCACTTCCATAGTGGAGAGAGCTGGAGAGAAGATGAGAAAATCTTAGAAATCTTAGAAGCTACTGCAAGCTCACTTGCTCTCTGGTCTGGAAAACAGCGCTCCCCACCGCGCTCCTACCAGCTCCTAGCTTTCCCCTGATTAGCACTACTCTCTTTTCCCTTCAAGACCCAGCAGAAATTATGCAGCCACAGAACCTGGGCTCCCAATCTTTCAGAGCCACTTATTAGCTAAGTGACCTGGGTAGTTAATAGTCAGTTTTCTCACTCGTAAATGAGAATAATGAGAAGATAGACTTAAATGGATTAATATAATATAAAGTCTTAAGAATGGTAAGAACTAGGAAGGGGCAGGAAATAGAGAAGGCTCAGCTCCTTCCAGGAAGGCTCTCTTCCCTCTGAATCGTCACATGATGGCAGACAGACAAGAGGGAACTCTCTGACCGAAATCCCCTCTCCAGGACTCCGCCCTCATGACCTAGTAGCCTTCCTATCTTCCTTCCTCCCTCCCTCCTAATGCCATGCTGAGGCTACACCTCCTGATACTGTAACTTTGGGCTTCCGATTTCAACATTATTTGTTTTTTCTTTTTTTGACACAGGGTCTCCTTACATAGCCCTGCTGGCTTGAAATTCATAATATAGCTCAGGTTGGCCAAACACTTAGAATCTTCCTGCCTTAGCTTCCCAAACACTGGGATTGCAGACAAGCGAATTTTGAGGAGACACAAAGCAAAAATAAAATAAACAATAAGTTTTAAAAATCCACAGCAGCCTTTTCCCACGAAGCCTCTGATCATTCTAACCCAACCCTCTTTAAAACATGGCAGCTGGACTCCAAGAGAGTGATTTCAGTGTAAATGATTATCCAGCTTCTACATATACTTCATTTACCTTTGCTCCATTGACAAAGCATGTCACTGTGGCTAAGTCCAGAATCAGGGTGGGATGGAACTGGGTAAAACCATGCAAACCAGGAGCTGTGTTCCCTGGGGGCAGCCAACATAGCAACAAACAAAATACTGTCACCCCCTCTGGATTCTTCTATGTCACTTTCCCATCCATTGTACCATCAGCCTCAGGTTTGAGGCCATGGTCTTGTCACCTAAATCAGAGTCATTCAGCTTCTCTGGGACTTTTTTCCCCAGTGATCCCCAGTGGTGTCCTAAAACAGGCTCATGGGACTTAGGACAGCTGACGGTGAACATACCTGGGTTCACTTATACCACATTAGAACCTTGAATTTGGACCCCACAGAAGAATTTATAATAGAGAAATTACTGTAAATCAGGGCTTTAGGGTCCCCCCTCCTGGAGATCAGCTGTTAAACATTTACTAACGCACTACTGCCAATGTCCTAGAAATAGGTTATATCTTCCTTCCTCCCTCCCTCCTAATGCCATGCTGAGGCTAAGACAGAGGCACGGTAGCAGCAAACAGACATTCTCCTTCAGACGGCTTTGGGGAATGGATCACAGAGCGGTTACTGGCTCCTAAACACCTCCCTCTCTGACTGCTCTTGCTGGCCTCAGTCTCGGGATCCTCTTGCCTAAGTGCTGGGACAGTGTGGGTCACCAAGCCCAGCACCAATCCGTAAAAGTCCTAATTTCCTGCCCAGCACATATCTTGGTCTATATAGATAATGTCCTTGGTTGGGCCTGATTCTGCTCTGTGCAGAGTTCTGGCTCCTAGGTCAACAGTCACAGCTCTTAGCTCTCTACTTAAAAAACGTCCTTACTTTTAAACAAGATATGGGCTGGGTTTGCAAGTGAGTGCAGAGAGACCTCTATGCTTGCCATCTATCTATCTATCTATCTATCTATCTATCTATCTATCTATCTATCTATCCATCCATCCACTTTATTTATTTATTTATTTATTTATTTATTTATTTATTTATTTGAGCTAGAGTCTCACTTTGTAGTCCTTGGCTGGCCTGGAACTCACTTTGTAGACCAAGGTGGCATCTAACATCTAACACATAGAGATCCACCTGCTCTGTCTCCCCAGCTCTGGGATGAAAGGTGCCCGGCCTCTTTCCCTTTTCATTTTGTGCCTTTGCATGTGGACGACAGGCACTCTACTGACTGATGCCTTTAGCTCCCTCTTTTCAATTATCTGTATCCCTTTCAGTCCCATCTGGCGCTCCCTTGACTTAAATGTTTCTTTAAGACCATGAGCTCAGCAAGTTTCTCTTGAGAAACCTGAGCCTACTTTGCTTTTTGTTTTGTTTTGCTTTGGTTGTTTTTGTTTCGTTTTGTTTTTTGTTTTTGAGACAGGGTTTCTCTGTGTATCCCTGGCTGTCCTGGAGCTCACTCTGTAGACCTGGCCTACCTCTGCCCCCTCCCCCGACCCAAACACTGGGACTAAAGGCGTGCACCACCATCACCACTTGGCTAGACTTTCTTAAGCCTGGGTCTCACTTTCTCCAATGTGCTACTGGAGGCTGGGGTGTGAGCCAGGTGTTTCCAGGTTCTTATCCAAGTGATTAAAAATAAAGGCTCACACAGATTTGCAAAAGAAGTAAGATTTGGGGCAAATCGATAGCATGGATTAAATGGGGATAACTGGATCACATGATATGATGGTTTGCATATGCTTGACCCAGGAGTGGCACTATTAGAGGGTGTGGCCCTGTCAGAGTAGGTGCGTCACTGTGGGTATGGGCTTTAAGACACTCCCCTACCCCCCACCCCCAACCCCGTCCTAGCTGAGTGGAACCCAGTCTCCTCCTAGCAGTCTCCAGATGAAAATGTAAAACTCTCAGCTCCTCCTGCTCCATGCCTGCCTGGATGCTGCCATGCTCCTGCCTTGATGGTGCTGGACTGAACCTCTGAACCTGTAAGCCAGCCCCAACTAAATGTTGTCCTTCTAAGAGTTGACTTAGTTATGGCGTCTGCTCACAGCAGTAAAACCCTAAGACACATGACGAAGGACACTCAGGCTCCAGGTATTCTTGGGGTTTCCTTTTGTGAGGTTCAAAGAGAGGAGTTGGTTCCTAAGGGATGTTGTCTATAAGCTCACTATCTTGATTACTACATTAGACATTCACTTTCCTACTGCCCAGGCCCCTTCCCATAATGAATCTGATTATAATCATAAGCACACCGATTATGCGCAGGCATCAGATGGAAAATAGAAGATCCTCTCTAAAAATACACTGTTATTAGATAGAGAACAGTCTTGCCCTACTGTGTGTGTACCCAAAACCAGTTCAGCCCCATCAGCCCTTCCATTCTTCAGACCTGAATACATTGGGAATATATTTGAATAGAAACTCTCTGGATTTGAGTGTTATCAGGGGCCGGGGAACTCACACCATTGTTCAAGGACGGGAGAACTTGTAGTCCAGTACAAATAAAGGGATGGGGGTCCTACAGGTGTGTGTATAACTAAAACCAAAATGGCCCTCTCGGGGTACCAAACTTGCCTATGCTCCCCTGCCTTAGATGCTCATGATTGAATTTGTATTTAAAAAAAAAAATCTTGGGCTGGAGAGATGGCTCAGTGGTTAAGAGCACTGACTGCTCTTCCAGAGGACCTGAGTTCAAATCCCAGAAACCACATGGTGGCTCACAACCATCTGTAATGAGATCTGATACACCATCTTCTGGTGTGTCCACAGTGTACTAATATATAATAAATAAATAAATCTTTTAAAAAAATCCTTTCTTAATCAACTAAATGAGCTGGGCGGTTACAGCTTAGCCTTTAACCCTAGCACTCAGGAGGCAGAGGCAGGCAAATCTCCGTGAGTTCGAGGACAGCCTGGTCTACAGAATGAATTCCAAGACAGCTAGTGCTTTGTTACACAGAGAAACCCTGTCTCAAAAAACCAACCAATCAACCAATCAATAAATTAAAGACTAAAAAATAAACTAAATTTAAAAGAAGACTCCATGGATCTCTGAACAGTCTATTCAATCAGATATAACACTCGCCCATCAGGACCAACCACAAGCCAGCAGGGATTTCACACCTGTAACCCCAGCACTTGAGAAACTGAGGTCTCTGAGTTTGAGATGACATAGTGAAACTCTGTCTCAGAAAACCAAATATGTAAGTAAATAAACAAATGAATTTTAGATCTTAGCGAGGTGTGGGATCATAGCAAAGGGTTTTCCGTCTCCCCATTTATTTGTCCAAGCCTTTATTCTATGTTCCACCACCAGTGCCCTGGGTTCTTGTTGTTGTTATTGATATTATTATATTTTTGAAACAGCGTTTTAGTTAGGGTTTCTATTGCTGTAAAAAGACACCATTACCATGGTAATTCTTTTTTTTTTTTAAGATTTATTTATTGTGTGTGTACACTCTCACTGTCTTCAGACACACAGAAGAGGGCATCGGATGCCATTACAGATGGTTGTGATCCATGATGCGATTGCTGGGATTTGAACTCAGGACCTCTAGAAGAGCAGTCAGTGTTCTTAACCACTGAGCCACCTCTCCAGCCCAGCAATTTGTATGAAGGAAAACACTTTGCTGGCTTACAGTTTCAGAGGCTTGGTCCATTATTGTCATGATGGGAAGCGTGGCAGCCTTCACACAGAGATAGTGTGGGGGAGCTCACAGTTCTATCTACATCTTGATCCACAGGCAGCAGGAGACTGTCCCATTGTGCATAGGTCTTCATCATATAAGATCCCAAAGCCCATCCCCCAATAAGGCCACATCTATTCCAACAAAGCCAAAACTCCTAATTGTGCCACTTCTTATGGGCCAAACATTCAAACACATGAGTCTATGGAGATATTCCTGTTCAAACCATCACAGACAGGGTCTCACTATGCAGCCCTGGCTGACCTCCTGAAGCTCTACATAGACCAGGCTGGACTTGAACTTAGAGATCCAGCCACCCAGAGTCAACAAGAAATTTTTTGGATTTTTTTTTTGTCCTGAGGTTATTTTTTTTAAGATTTATTTATTTATTAGAAGTACACTGTAGTTGTCTTCAGACACACAGAAGAAGGCATCAGATTCCATTACAGATGGTTGTGAGCCACCATGTGGTTGCTGGGATTTGAACTCAGAACCTCTGGAAGACAGTCAGTACTCTTAACACTGAGCCATCTCTCCAGTCCCTAAGGTTATTTTTTAAGAGTCTTTTGCCCTGGCAAGGTGGCACATACTTGGGAGGCAGAGGCACATGGATCTCTATGTTTGAGGCCAACCTGGTCTACAGATGAGTTCCAGGACAGCTAGGGCTATACAGAGAAACCGTGTCTCAAAGAAAGAAAGAAGGAAAGAAAGAGAGAAAGAGAGAAAGAAAGAAAGAAAGAAAGAAAGAAAGAAAGAAAGAAAGAAAGAAAGAGAGGGGGGGAGGGGGGAGGGAGGAAGGAAGGAAGGAAGGAAGGAAGGAAGGAAGGAAGGAAGGAAGGAAAAATAACCCTTAAAAAGTTTATCTAGGGGGTTGGGGATTTAGCTCAGTGGTAGAGCGCTTGCCTAGGAAGCGCAAGGCCCTGGGTTCGATCCCCAGCTCCGAAAAAAAAAAAAAAAAAAAAAAGTTTATTAGGGGTTGGGGATTTAGCTCAGTGGTAGAGCGCTTGCCTAGCAAGCGCAAGGCCCTGGGTTCGGTCCCCAGCTCCGAAAAAAAGAAAAAAAAAAGTTTATTTACTAATTATGTACATGTGTGTGTGTGTGTGCCTAAGTTTATATATACTATATAGAGGTCAGAGGGTATCAGATCTCTTGGAATTGGGGCTACAGTCAGCTGTGAGACACTGGATGTATTTGCTGGGAATTTAACCCAGGTCTTCTTCAAGAGCATAGGCTCTTAATAATCATGGAGTCAGCCAAAAAGGGGAAAAAAAAAAGAATTTTATTTTTCCATCTTACAAGTCCTTTTAGAAATATTTTCTCTAAATTCTGCTGGGAAACTGAGTAGGTTGTGTGTGTGTGTGTGTGTGTGTGTGTGTGTGTGTGTGTGTGTGTGTGTGTGTGTCTGTGTCTGTGTCTGTGTGTGATTGTTATGTTTTGTTTCTCTGAAGGAGGGCTTCATGCTGTGGTCCAGGCTGTCCTAGAACTCACTAAGTAGTCCAGGTTGACCTCAAACTCACAGCAGTCCTCCTGCCTCAGCCTCCCAAATGCTACAAGAATTACAAAGCGTGAATCACTGCTCCTGGCTCCCTGCCCACCAACCCCCACCCCATCTTCTCCCACTATCCCCACCCCCATCCTCTCCCACCCCCATCTCCAGCACATGTGTCCTGAAATGCTTCATCACAGGAAGCTAAAATAGGATGACTTCAGCATCCTGCCAGGAAATCTCTCTAGCTAAAGTCACAAGTTAGTTAGAAATGGTTTCTGGCTTCCAAGTTACCACAGGTGATAGACAACTGAAAACTTGAGTCCCTCTGTATCCAAGTTCCATGGCAGCCTCTTTATTTTCCGTCTTTGCTAACAGGCTTTTCTTTCCTTCCTAACTTTGCCTGCCCCGAGTCCCAGGGTGAACGAGACAAGGTTATGGTGGCAGCACCCCACTTCTGATACAAATTCCTATTTCTGTGAACTATTAATATTACATGAAACATGAAACAGTCAGCTGCTGCCGTTGCTGTCTGGGGGCTTTGTTCAGTTGTGGTCCTGGCAGTTAGTCCCATTCACCACACAAACTTGGCCACCACTCTGATGCTTAAACTACACCCCATCCCCAACATGCCAACTTTTTTCTTTTTATATTTTTAACATTGTTTTTTTGTTTGGTTGGTTTTTTTTTTTTTTTTTTTGTCTTAGTTTGCTTTTCAGAATCTCACTCTGTAGGGTGAGGGTGACCCAGACTTTCCGAAAATCCTCCTGCTTCAGCTTCCAAACTACAAGGAGTACAGGCATGAGCCGTCACACTTAGCATACCAAATTGTCTTACCGCAGTTCATTTTTCTTGCGATTTTTGTCCTGACTTAGTTTGACTGGACAGTTTTTATGAGTCAGGTGGTATAATTGAGGCCACTAAACCCACTATAGTCTGCTGAGGGCCAGATGGGACCTGAATGTCTGCGATGATCCCTGATCCCACAGGCCCTCTTTCTGAAGGGTTTCTCGTCATTTAAACCATTGCCTCTGGCTCCTGAGAACCCAAGATCTCAGTGTATAAATTGTTATCAAACTACTTGTTAATGCCTCACTGGCTAACCCACTGCAAGTCCAGAAACTATATAAGAAAGTGCTATATAAAGTTATGAATGTGTAAAGGCACTGGTCATTGGGAACCAACGATGTACTATTCTTGTTCTTGATCTTTTCCCCTTATTTGTTAGATTTCATTTTTATTGTTTTTAATTGAATGTGTGTGCTTTTAAGTGTAAGTGCCTTCGAAGTCATAGGGATCAGAATCTCTTAGAGCTGGACTTACAGATGGTTGCAAGCCAGCTGATATGGGTGCTGGAATTTGAGCTTGAGTCTATTGGAAAAACAAGTAGTGTTCTTAACCACTGAGCCGGCCTCTCTAGCCCTTGTTTTTGTTTTTGCAACAATGTCTCTTGTATCCCATGCTGGCCTTGAACTCCCTGTATACCTGAGGATGACCCTGAAGGTCTGATTGTCCTGCTCGCACCACCTCCATAGTACTGGGATTTTATGGATGTAGAACAACTCATCTTGTTGTATTTGATGCTGGGAGTGGAACCCCAGGCTTTGTACATGCTGGGTGAGCGATCCATCAATAGAATTTAGCCATCAGTTTCCAGCACTACAAAGATCAAACAAAAGCCAGACGCTATGGCACACAACTGTAATACCAGAACTAAGCAAGCAGAGGCTCCTTCATTTGAGAAAAAGTACCTCAGTAGGGAGGGTGAGAGATAATGTTGTAATGGAAAAATAAAGGCAGGTCCAGGCAGGTGTGCAGGCACACATCCTTCCTAACCCCTGGCAGGTAGCATCATGAATTCCAGGCCTTGGCTACTGAAAAATTTACAGGCCATCTTTGTCTGCATAGTAAGAACCTGTATCAAAATCTCACCCCTAAGAAAAAAAATGATAAAAATGATAGTGTTAACTACTCTTTAGAATTGCTCAGGTGAGGGACCAGAAGTGGGAAGGAGGCAATCTCAGGGTTCGTGGAGGCAAGGCAAGGAGTCATCCCATTGGTAAGATTCACATACAGAAAAATGGGATGATTGGTGAGACAAACGGTGATCCTCTGGTTAGAGCAGCTGGCCCGCGATGTGCTGGCCAGACATCCGTGTGCCACTGTTAAGCAGTTATAAATGCAGGCGTGAATTCCATGATAACCTGAATCTTAGGGTCAGTCTCCACATGCAAACTGACCTGACCTAGCTATATGAGAATCACTCACATAAGGACCATGTTGATGGCGACTCACGAGTACAGCTAAGGGTACCTTTTAGCACAGAGTTAAGGAAACTGAAGGCGGAAGGCCTTGGAGAGCTTAAAGAACCTTCGCTCTGAAGACACGAAGGAAATCCTGGAGGGAAATCAAGTGTAGGTGCATTCAGTGGAGGAGGCCTTGCCTTGCACATGATAAGCCCTGAGCCCCTCCCCAGTAGTGACCCAGCACACGCCTGTAACACCAACACTGAGGCAGCGGAGGCCTGACAATCAGGACTTCGGTGTCACCTCTGTTACATAGTGAGTTCTAGACCACATGAGACTACATCCTCATTAGTACAGTAGTGAGTATCCCCACCTGTCACGTGGGAAACCTGGATTTGATTCCCGGACAGGGAAGACATGATGGCCTTTGGGCTGGAGAGATGGCTCAGCGGTTAAGAGCACCAACTGCTCTTCCAGAGGTCCTGAGTTCAAATCCCAGCAACCACATAGTGGCTCACAACCATCTGTAGTGGGATCCAATGCCCTCTTCTGGTGTGTCTGAAGACGGCTACAGTGTACTCATATATGTGAAGTAAATAAATCTTTAAAAAGGAAAAAAAAAAAGAAAAAAAGAAAAACTAAACAGAAAGATCGTGATGACATTTTCCCACCAGATGATTGTTACACTTACCTCTTCTCCACCTGGTCCCAGCTAAGGACTGACAGGTGATCCAAATTCCCCTCCCTTCATTTACGTTTGTCCCAAGACCCTATGACAGTTCAGCCAAGCTAATGGCTCCTTTGTAACAGAAATGGGCTTTACTCCAGTTCCCAGCACGATGTAAGCCGTTCCTGTTTCCATCTGAGGTTCTAACACAATTCTTTTTCTGTCCCTATTTCTACTAACATTTCCTCCACTTCATCCCACCCCGCCCTGGGAAAAAGCCTCATTTGATTGTCCAGACTGGGCTCAAGTCCACAACAGTCTCTCTCCTCGGCTTCTCACGTGCTGGGGTTGGTCATAAACATATGCCTTCACGCCTGGTTCCACCACCAACTTCTAAAGGTTTTATGCGTGTGGGTATTTTACCTGAACGTATGTCTGTGCACCACATGAAAGTCTGGTGTTCTCGGAGGCCAGCAGGGACATTGGATTCCCACTGAAGTCATAGATGATTATGGGTCGCCATGTGTACACTGGGAATTGAACTCGGGTCCTCTGGGAAAGCATCTTTGCTCTTAATCTCTGAGCCATTTCTCCAGTCTCCTCTATTATTGCTGTAGTTATAACCATTCAACTCATCTCTAAGAAGCATCGGACTTTGAGTCTCCATTTTTTTTGTTGAGTGTTTGGTTTGGTTTTTGAAACAGGATCTTATAGCCGGGTGTGGTGGAACATGCCTTTAGCCCAGCACTCAGGAGGCAGAGGCAGGAAGAAGGGAGGAGAATAAGAGGAAGAGGAGGAGGAGGAAGGAGGGGGAGGAGGGAAGAAACAAACAAACAAACAAACAAACAAACAAACAGGGTCTTACTATGCAGCCCTGGTCGGCCTGAAACTTGCTATGTTTCGAATTGGTTTTGAACTCTCCGAGTTCAAATCTGCCTAACTCTGCCTCCTGATAATTCTCCAGTTTTTGATCCCTTCCCAGAACTGTCCTCTATACTTGATGGAAATCTAGGGTATTCTTTAACCTCCTTCTCCAAATTCTTTTCTGTTCCACTCAGTTCCAAAGCCACTCAATTTTTAGGTATTCATTAGTACATCTTCTTCTCAGAGCTGGAGTCATGGCTAAGCTGTTAATCCCAGCACTCAGGAGGCAGAGGCAGGTGGATCTATGAGTTTCAGGCCAGCCTGGTCTACAGTGTGAGTTCCAGGAAAGCCTGGGCTACATAATGAGAGAAACCTAGCGTCAAAAAAAAAAAAAAAAAAAAATCAGTTATTGCTCAAGTTCAGTTCCCAGAACTCATATCTGGTGTCCCAACAACTTTTAACTCCAGCTCCAGTAGATCCAACAACCTCTTCTGGACTACACGCGCGCGCACACACACACACACACACGCACACACGCACACACACATGCACACATACATGCACATGCGCACACATACACACACGCGAATGCACATGCATACACACACACACACACACACACACACACACACTCATTCACACTATTAAGAGAAAACACAGGGTTGGGGATTTAGCTCAGTGGTAGAGCGCTTGCCTAGCAAGCGCAAGGCCCTGGGTTGGTCCCCAGCTCTGAAAAAAAAAAAAAAAAAAAAAAAAAAAAAAAAAGAGAAAACAGATGTGGTGTCACACACCTATAACCCTAGAGATTAGAATATAGAGACAGGAGGATCCGAAGTTCAAGGTTAGCCTTAGCTACATGGAAAGTTAGGCCAGCCAGAGATATTGGACCCAGTCTCCAAAAGCAATATAAATAAATACAGGAAATGGAGAAGTGGCTCAGTAGTTAAGAGCAAAGGCTGCTCTTCCTGAGGACTGGGTTTGATTCCCAGAACTCACACAATGGTTCACAGTTATCTGTAACTCCCTCTGACTGCTACATGTATGCTATCATATGTGTGCTCCCGCTCCCACACACATATACACATACACAAGCACACAAAATAACCAGTTAAAACTAAAATAAAGTTAAACAATGGGCTGGAGAGATGGCTCAGCGGTTAAGAACACTGACTGCTCTTCCAGAGGTCCTGAGTTCAAATCCCAGCAACCACATGGTGGCTCACAACCATCTGTAATGAGGTCTGGTGTGTCTGAAGACAGCTACAGTGTACTCGTTTGTATACATTAAATAAATAAATAAATAAATAAATAAATAAATAGTTAAACAAAAACTGGGTATAGTGATGCTACACAGTGGCATGTCTGTGTGTGTATGGGTATGGTTGTGTGTAGGTGTGTGTGTGTGTGTGTGGGGGGTATATGTGTATGCCTGGGGAGGGGTGTGTGTGTGTGTGTGTGTGTGTGTGTGTGTGTGTGTGTGTGTTTAAGCCTGTAAGCCCAGCATTCTGGAAATAGAGGCAGGGTAACCATCAGTTCAAGGTTGTCCTTGTCTGCATATTGAGTTTAAGGCTATCTTGGGCTGCATGGTCTCAAACAATGGGAGAAGAAAGGTATGCTGAGAATAGAGGCAGGGCTGGTAGAGCTGACCCTCCGAAGGCTGCAATGACTTCACTGTGCCTTTTGATGTTCACAGGCCTCTCCAACATCAACCAAACCCGTCTCGAGTTCCACTTCTCTGATAGAACTACTGGTGGTGTGGAGGTCCTGCAGACCCGTTTCATGTTCTTCATGCAGCTCCCTCCCAACACCACCCAGACCATGAATATAAGAGTTCTTGTGCTAAGGCCATATGACACCAACCTCACCTTGACAAGCCAGTACACGCTGCAGGTGGATGCCAGTGGCTGGTACCAGCTTCTCCTAGGACCCGAAGCTCAAGCTGCTTGCAGTCAGGGGCACCTCACTCTGGAGCTGGTGCCGGAAAGTCAGCTAGCCCACAGTTCCTTGATCCTGGACAGGTTTTCCCACAGGCCTTTTGTGGCAGCCCAGGTAAGAGTTGAGGGCAAGCATCGGGTACGCCGGCGAGGTATCAACTGCCAGGGGCTGTCCAGGATGTGCTGTCGGCAAGAGTTCTTCGTGGACTTCCGTGAGATTGGCTGGCATGACTGGATCATCCAGCCCGAAGGCTATGCCATGAACTTCTGCACCGGGCAGTGCCCACTACATGTGGCAGGCATGCCTGGCATCTCTGCGTCCTTTCACACTGCAGTGCTGAATCTGCTCAAAGCCAACACAGACGCTGGCACTGCCGGCAGGGGCTCATGCTGCGTGCCTACGTCTCGGCGCCCTCTGTCTCTGCTCTACTATGACAGGGACAGCAACATTGTCAAGACGGATATACCAGACATGGTGGTAGAGACCTGTGGGTGCAGTTAGCTTATGTGTGATATAGGCAGCCTGAGGTAGAGCGGCAGCCTGAGGTAGAGCGGCCTTCCCCAGGAAGGGGTGACTCTGCTCCGGCTTCTGTCCAGAATGTAAGCACCTTCTTTCTAAGCATACAGACATCCCTCCGTTGACTCCAGGAGATCCACCTCTAAAGGGAGTCACTCACGATCAACAGCCTTTCTCTCCCCTTGGACATGGTTGACCCAGTATACCCACATCTTCAGCTTGGCCAAGGGCTAATCCACTGCCAACCACAAGCAGTATCATTTCATTCCCAGCAAACACATCCTTAGTTCACCCTTAGTCAACTATGTCGCCTACTCTGCCTCCCTGACCTGCCACCTGAGGCTCCCACCGCGATGACGTGCCTTAGTATCTCCTCTTGAATTCTATGGCTCTCCCAAGAGCCCTTTCCTCAGCTTCACCAAAGATTATGCCGCTGTCTTCCAAAGCAAGGCGCTCTCAGATCTTGAGACCCTCACCCAGATGTGCCGCTAAATGCTGTCTGCACAGCTTCCAGTGTTCTCTGCCCTCCTCTGCCCTTGTGGGTGGCATACCAAGACTCATCACCTGAACTCTCCTACCCAACTGAACTTGACCAAAGGGAGACTCAGGTTGGAAACAAAAGCCCAGGATGATACACGGAAAAACTCCATTAGGCACAGTGACGTACATGTGTAATTTGAGAGACTGAGGCAGGAGGAGATCTATCTAAAGGTTGAGACCAACTAGCTGTAGGCTAGCCTGGGCTATGCTGTTAAGACCTTGTCACAAAGTACAAGAAGGGAGAATAAAAGAATATTTCCTATGTCTGCTCCCCATGTATTTTCAGGCTGTGGCTTCGTGTAACCATGCCATACTGTGTCCAAGTCACATCATTGTTTCGACACTAAGGAGTCCTGATGGCATCTCTGCTCTCTAGTCCCTGGTGTTTGGTTCTTTTTTTTTTTTTTTTTTTTTTTTTTTTTTCGGAGCTGGGGACCAACCCAGGGCCTTGTGCTTCCTAGGCAAGCGCTCTACCACTGAGCTAAATCCCCAGCCCGTCCCTGGTGTTTGAACATCCCTTTTTTGCAATTCACAATGTAGACCAGGCTTGCCTAAAACTCACAGAGATCTACCTTCTTCTGCTAGGATTAATGGTCTTCCCCACCATGCCTAGCTTTGAGCATCATTTCTGTTAGTTCCCTTAACCCTACCTACAACTCTGTAACTCTCTCTTAAGATAGCTCAAAGGGTCCCCGTCCCCTATCAGGATGTGCCCTGACACCCCAGATCATTGGAGCTTTCTTCACATGGACCCCTCCAGCCAGGTTTTCTCCTCTGTCCCATACCTCAGCCTCTTCCTCCCCGAGGCTGCCCCTTCTTCCTTCGTCTCCCTCCACCCTCCATTCAGAACTACCTTTCAATGGTTTCATGACTAATAATGAGCCTGCTTTTGCCTGGATCTCATCTCCCTCTGTGCTCACTCTAAGCCACAGGCTTGGGAGGCAGAGGCATGTCAGAGCTGGTTGCTGGAACTCTGCCTCACCTCCCTTTGACTTCACCTCCCTTTGACGCCCTCTTAGAGCTTTACCCAGGGTCCTGCCTGAAGGCCTGAGTGGAACAAGAAGAGGAAGGCCTCAGATAACGAGAGGGCACATTTATTCGAGATCTGGTGCTCTTTGACCTTTGCCTTTCTTTCCTCACCACCCCTTTGGCTGGACAGCTCTGAACCATGGGGTCGATATTGTCTGCGGCCCAAGGCTAGCTTTGCGCAAAACCCATGTGTCCTTTGGGAAATGTAATGTCTGTGTTTGCTCAGCATCTACGCCCCTCCCACCAGGTAAGAGGTCCCTGTAATGGAAATGCAGGAGAGAAAACCTTCAAGGGATCTTTGGGGGAGCTGCGAGTCGGAGCCGTGGGGTTTCCCACCTTTGACTTGTCCGTCCTCCATCTAAAGAGATCCATGGTGTCTCTTCCTCTTCCTTCTGTCAATGTGTCCCACTTTTATCCCTCTCTCAGATCCAATTCCTCCCCTTATACCGACAGTTTCAGTGTCTAGGACTAAGACTGGGACAGGGCAGAGTGAGACACTCACCCGATGGGCAGAATTTTAAGTTGGGGGCAAACAACTCATCAGTGTAGGGAAGCAGTATTTTAGTGAAAGATTTCTCAGAGGATGCTGCAAAGGAACAAAATAGCACACTTAAAAATAAGCACGCATCCGTGTTATTCACTTTCTGTCTTCTTTGGCTCTGCTTTTTGCTGAAAGAGAGAGAGAGAGAGAGAGAGAGAGAGAGAGAGAGAGAGAGAGAGAGAGAGAGAGAGAAAGGTAGGCTCTGTCATCTTCTCCACATCTTCTCCCCGAACCCCCAACCTATAGAATCCTTCAGACTGTTCTCATTTGGGCAAATAAGTGGTTCTGCTTCTTCTTTTCCTTCCCCACTTTCAAGCCCGACGCTACCCCCAGCCCCCAGCCTGGTGGCAAGGCGGGCAGTGTGGCAGATGCCTGGGTATTTATAACCTGGAAGCACTTCTTGGGGAAAGTGACTAAGATGCTAAGATCGTATTTATAGCTAGGTTCTGACGTAAGTGTCAGTGGGGAGGTAGGACTGGGCCAGGCGCAACAGCAAAGAGGGTGGGAAGAGCTAGAAGCCATGGGCACCAGACAGAGGGGCTGGGGAAGGTGGGAAGGCGTCTCCTACAGCCACTTCTTGTGACTTCCCCTGAGTCTGTTTCCTGGCACAAGGCCTCATAGGCACCACCAGGGACAGGCACTTGCAATCTCATGGGCCATACTCCAGGGGTGAGCAGGCTGTCACTCACCTGAAGCAACCAACAGAGAGAGGACTGGGTTCTCTAGGGAGCAGTAGCCAAAACTCTCCAAAATGGTTCAGGGCCTGGGGAGAAATGCAGATGGGTAGAAGTGTCTCCTAATTCTTTCTTCCTCTTCTCCACTCCATGTACCCTGAGTTTCTAGAAGTCTGGCCTCTGACATCTGGCTCCATTGCCACGTGTCAAGGGCGATAGGGGTGTAGCCCTGAGGACCTTCTCTGCTCTCTGGCAGTAGTGAGGCAAAAGAGCAGAAGAACCAACTCCTGTCCACTGTGAGGGAGGCAGGATCCTAAGGGAGCCGGGAGGCACATCCCCCATCTTTCCACTCTCCTGCAGCTCCATCCCTGTCCCCAGGATTCTTGGGTCAGGGCTGTCCAGTGACAAGGCACTGCCCCATGGTGGACACTGCTGGTACTGAGGCTCAGCCCTCAAAATATCCCTTTTCCCTGCTCTGGAACTCTCTAGGCAGCACCGGCCAACTAAAGAAGGGGAGGCAGAGTGGTTGGGACCCCAAAATCACAACCTCTTCACTCACAGCTTATTCCCTAGTGCCACCCATGTTATTAACAAACCTGGAGCCCATGGAGAAAGGCTAGCCTGATACTATCCTCTTGTATCAGAGGCCACTCCCATTTAAGGTCATGCATCTCGGGGCTGGCTATGTAGCCCAGTGGTAGGGTACTAGCCTAATATGTGCAAAGCCCTGGGTTCAGTCCTGCACACCGAATAAAAGCAGATATGATGGGTGTGGTGCATGCCTTTAATCCCAGCACTCAAGAACAGAAATTGAAGGTTGCCCTTAACAACACAGGGAATTGAAGGGAGGGAATTCAAAGTCAGCCTGGGCTACAGGAGAATCTGTCTCAAATAACAATGACAGGGGCTGGGGATTTAGCTCAGTGGTAGAGTGCTTACCTAGGAAGCGCAAGGCCCTGGGTTCGGTCCCCAGCTCCAAAAAAAAGAACCAAAAAAAAAAAAAAAATAATAACAATGACAACAAAATAAAGCAATTCACCATAGTCTCCCTTACTAAGGAGACTGAGGCAGGAGAATCACTTATGCTAGGAGTTCTATCCAGCCTAGGCAACATAGAAACACTTCATCTCAAAAGACAAAAACCAAAGCAAATAAAAAAAAAAAGCAACCCTAGCGCACCCCCCCCCAAATAAGCCTGGTGCTAGTGGCACACATCTTTAATGCATTGTCACTCAGGAGGCAGAGGCAAGTGGATCTCTGTGAGTTCAAAGACAGCCTGGTCTACAGAGCAAGTTTCAGGACAGCCAGGGCTACACAAAGAGAGCCTGTAATGTGGGAGTGGGAGGTGGGGTCAGAAATTGGGAGGTAACTCAGTAGATAAAGCTATTGCTTTGTAAGCACATGGACCTGCATTTGAGTCTCCAGAGCCCAAGAAGAAATGTAATCCCAGTGTTGGGGAGGCACAGACAGAAGGTGATCCCGGGGACTCGCTGGCCAGCCAGTCTAATCTAATTAGTGAGTTCCAGGCCAACAAGATAACCTGTCTCTAAGGAGGTGCTGGTAGTCCTGGGGATGGTACCCAGGGCTGTGCTCCAGCCTCCACACACATGTACACACACACACATGTACACACACACATGTACACACATACACACATGTATACACTCTCTCTCTCTCTATCTCTCTCTCTCTCACACACACACACACCACATGCACGCACACACGCACACACATATACACCACACACCACACACATGCACACACACAGAAAAACAAAGTCAAGGCTTTGGAGAGATGGCTCAGTGGTTAAGAGCATTGCCTGCTCATGCAGAGGACCCAGCACCCACGTGGCAGCTCACAACAGTCATTCCAGTTCCAGAACAGCCATCTTCCTGGCTCTGAGAGGCACTGCATGGATGAAGTTTACTTGCATATTTGCAGGCAAAACACCCATACACATAAAGTAAATAATACATCTGTAAAAAGCAAAACAAGGGCTGGAGAGATGGCTCAGTGGTTAAGAGCACTGCTGCTCTTCCAGAGGTCCTGAGTTCAATTCCCAGCAACCACATGGTGGCTCACAACCATCTGTAATGGAATCTGACGTCCTCTTCTGGTGTGCCTGAAGACAGCTTACATTGTGTGCTCACAATGTAAGGAGAGTGAACTTACATAAAAAACAAACAAACAAATAAATCTTTAAAAAGCAAAACAAACAAGCAAAACTAAAACAAAGTCCATGAAGGCTGTGACCAGAGGCCTGGGGTAACCAGGAGCTGAGGCTGCTGTGTTTTTCCTGATTTGTTCCTTGGGTCCCTTAAACTTCCATTTTCTACATTATCAGAAGCCTGGCACCACCCCTCGGCTGCCCCAGATTTGACCAACTCCTACAGTACCCTAAAGATAAGTGGTCACTGGGCACAGGTTCTCCAAAGGCCCATGCCCTTCTGCCAGCCTTGACGGACTCTGCCCTGCTGTAAGATTGCATCACCACCTCTCTGGGTTTCCCCAGACATCACAGAAGCACGCCCTCACCCCTTGCTCTGGCCCTCCCCCAGGTGGACTCTGAGCAGCCAGCACAGGCAGGGTCAAAAGATAACTTCTATGTCCCGTGGCACTGCCACCTTGGCCTGAGCAAGAGGACTCCATTTTTTTTTTTAAACCCACCCTTTCAAAAACCTATCACAGCTTGAATGCTAGAAATGGAGACCAGAATTCTTCATCTGACATGGAGACCCTGAGAACTAACCACTGGAACAGCCTCATAAAGCTGTTCCAGTTTCCAAGCCAGGAAGGCAGGGCATATGGAAAAGCCACCCATCCCCACCTGGCCGCTATGGACTCCCTCATCTGAAACCTAGACCTTGGGAACCGATCGTGTGAAATCATCCTTTTTCTTGCATCATGCATGTCCACGTTGCACACACCCTCCCATACCCCTACCTCAAGCCACCACACCCAGATGGTGAAACTCGAGCCCAGGGGGAGCCCTCCACCCCCTGCAGAGGCCTGATGGGCAGCACAGCTGACCAATCCTAAGGTTCAGAGGGTAGGTCTGCTGGCTGACCGCTAGGTGAGGGAGCCCTAGCAGTTGGCTCTAAAGAGGCCCTGCTCAGTAGTCAGTCATGAACTGTGAGGGTCGAACATAGCTACCCATCAGATGATCTACTCTCAGGCTTCCTGAGTCACAGGCTACCAAGGACAAGTAGCTCTGTCTGCCCTTTGTTGAGGGGAGCTGTGACACTGGTTTGCTGCTGCTGCTGCTGCTGCTGCTGCTGCTGCTGCTGCTGCTGCTTCTGCTGCTGCTGCTGCTGCTGCTGCTGCTGCTGCTGCTGCTGCTGCTGCATCTTCTTTGGGAAATCAGACTCATTAAACTGCCATCCATCTGAGGTTCTCAACTCAGAGCCATCTACCTGGAGCATGGGACTTTCAAATGTCCAGCTCTGGACAATACTGCTGTGGGCATTGGCGTGGGTGCAGAGTACAAGATCTGCGTGCCCGTCCTGTGGGGCCCCAACTCTGACACCCCAAGGAGAACGCGCTCTGGTCCTAGAGCTAGCCAAGCAGCAAATCCTGGAGGGGCTGCACCTAACCAGCCGTCCCAGAATAACTCGTCCTCTGCCCCCGGCAGCACTGACCAGAGCCCTCCGGAGACTGCAGCCCAGGAGCATGGTCCCTGGCAACCGAGAGAAAGTCATCAGCTTTGCTACCAGCATAGGTGGGTGAGGGGAGAGAAACGGGAAAGGCAGACAGGAGGCCTGCAAGGGAGGCAGGAGGAATGGGGTGTGGCAGCAAGAGAAAGAAGAGTGGAGGACACGGGCAGTCCAGGCTCTTTGCAAAAGTTTGTGTGAGGGACGGTTGGGCAGGTTGGCCTAGAGAAGCTTTGTCTCTGTTCACGTTTTTTCTTTGCTTTCTTTTCTTTTCTTTTTTTTTTTTTTTTTTTTTTTTTTTTTTTTGTCGTTTGAACAGACAAATCCACTTCAACCTACCGCTCCGTGCTCACCTTCCAACTGTCCCCTCTTTGGTCCCACCACCTGTACCATGCCCGCCTCTGGCTGCACGTGCCCCCCTCTTTTCCGGGCACTCTGTATCTGAGGATCTTCCGTTGCGGTACCACGAGGTGCCGAGGATCCCGCACGTTCCTAGCTGAGCACCAAACCACTTCCTCCGGCTGGCACGCCCTGACTCTGCCCTCTAGCGGCTTGCGGAGTGAGGACTCTGGAGTCACAAAACTCCAACTGGAATTCAGACCTCTGGACCTTAACAGCACTCCTGCCAGACTGCCACGGCTGCTGTTGGACACAGCGGGACAGCAGCGTCCCTTCTTGGAACTTAAGATCCGAGCTAATGAACCCGGAGCAGGCCGGGCTAGGAGGAGGACTCCCACCTGTGAGTCTGAGACCCCCTTATGTTGTAGACGAGACCACTATGTCGATTTCCAGGAGCTGGGGTGGAGAGACTGGATCCTGCAGCCGGAGGGATACCAGCTGAATTACTGCAGTGGGCAGTGCCCGCCCCACCTGGCTGGCAGCCCTGGCATTGCTGCCTCCTTCCATTCCGCTGTCTTTAGCCTCCTCAAAGCCAACAACCCTTGGCCTGCGGGTTCTTCCTGCTGTGTCCCCACCGCGCGAAGGCCTCTCTCCCTCCTCTACCTTGACCATAATGGCAATGTGGTCAAGACCGATGTGCCAGACATGGTTGTAGAGGCCTGTGGCTGCAGCTAGCAAGAGGACCTGAAGGTTCTGAGTGAAATTCAAGGTTCAAGTTGGGGGTTCCCAAGCAAAAGGGTCCCGTGTCTGGAAGCACAAGTTCCGGATCCATACTGACACCCAACAAGCTGTGTAGCAGTATGCCTGAGTTTGACCCCTGTGGAACTCAAATGGGCATTTTTCTTGTCCCAGATTCTGGCCTATTTCAGGCTGTTTCAAATGTGGACAGATGGGTAAAACGTTTCCTTTCGAGAAACTGCCTGGCCAGCACCATTTCCTACATCAAGCCCTGTTCCAGGACAGCAGGGGATGCCGTGGGAGGGAAGGAAGAATGCAGGGAAAACTACTTAGTCTCTCCCGAAAAAGAAGTTCCTCAAGTAATAAAGGAGGAAGTAGAAGGGGGGCAGATTGGGGAAAGGTACACAGGCTAAGAGCAGGGACTGTTGCCTGCTTTGAGCAAGGTCAAGAGGAAGATGAGCAGGCACTGAGGTGGGAGAGCTGTTAGGAGGCCCTGGAATTGAGAGTCAGTAAAAAGGGGTGCTGAACCCATAAGTTCTCTAGCTTCCCCTTGGGGACAGGATCCATGTAAATGACATACGTTTATATTTTCTTAATAAAAAGGAGAAAGAAAAGCAACAGCGTGTAAGGGGTTGTTAAAATGAGCCAGAAACAAAGTGTGGTCTGGGGACCTCCGTGCTTCGGGGCCTTCTCAAGGGGTTTTCAAAACTATTTGCATAATCACACGGAGAGGTCATTTGTCATTTACTATCATTATCTTTTCATTGTTCTGTGGGAACAGGGTTCACACTTATAACTACAGCCCTCAGGAGGCTGAGACAGGAGGATCACCATGAGTTCAAGACCAGCCTTCATAGTGAATGCTGGGCTAGCCTGAGCTATGGAGTGAGATCCTGTCTCAAAGCAAAAGAAACAAACAAACAAAGAAACAAAAACAACAAAAAAAGTACTGTGAGTCTTTCCAGGGTGTATTATATGATACAGCCGATGACATTGTGGCTTATATATTCTTCTCCTTTCTCTCCTTTAAACAATTTTATTTATTTTTATTGTATGTGTATGATGAGTCTTAGGCCTGCACCGGCTTGCAGTGCCCATAGAGGTCAGAAGAGAGCGCTGGATCCTTGGAACTAAAGTTAGAGCAGTGTGAGCTGCCTGTCTGTTAACAGAACTCAGGTCCACAGTAAGAGAAACAAACAATTAAAGGCTGAGCTACCTTTCCACCTGAGACACGTGCACACACAGTCACACACTGTTTTGTTTTGCTTGGAAACAGCCCACGCTATCTTGGAACTCTCAATCCTCCTGCCTCAGGCCCTCCTGCCCTGGAATTAAAGGCATAAACCATCACACCTGGCTATGTGTTCTTTTGTTACTGTACTTTCCACTTTTACATTTTTTTATATGTGTGAATACACTGTATCTATCTTCAGACACACCAGAAGAGGGCGTCAGATCCCATTACAGATGGTTGTGAGCCACCATGTGGTTGCTGGGAATTGAACTCAGGACCTCTGGAAGAGCAGCCAGTGCTCTTAACCACTGAGCCATCTCTCCAGCCCCCACTTTTACATTTTAACACTATCCTGATGAGCAGAAATCATGCTTTAAAAGGCATGCAGGGTTTTTTTTTCTTAAATATTAAAGGAGTACTGGGAAGTTGGCTCAGTGGTTCAGAGTGCCTACTGGGCCTGAGTTCAATTCTTAGTTCCTAGGTTCCGTGGCTCACAGCTACCTGCAACTCCAACTCTAGGGGATCCAGTGCTTCTTCCCTTTGAGAGCACACGCACTCACAAACACATACCCCACAACTGAACAGAAAAAGCTGGAGAGTTGACTCAGTGCTTTAGGAGAGCCTACTGCTTGTGGAGGACTGGTTTGATTCCCAGATTCCCCATGGTGGCTCAAGCATAGATAACTCCAGTCCCAGAGAGTCTGACATCTTCTGACCTCCACAAGCACCAGGCATGAATGTGGTGTGCATACATGGGTGCAGGCAAAACATTCATGTACATAAAATCAAATAAATACACCTGTATTAATTAGGGTTTTACTGCTGCAAACAGACACCATGACCACAGCAACTCTTACAAAAGGACACATTTAATTGGGGTGGCTTACAGGTTCAGAGGGTCAGTCCATTATCATTAAGGCAGGAGCATGACAGTGTCCAAGCAGGCATGGTGCAGGAGAAGACTGTCTTCCAGGCAGCTAGGAGGAGGGTCTCAAAGCCCACCCCCATGGTAATACACTTCCTCCAATAAAGCCACACCTCCTAACAGTGCCACTCTCTGGGCCAAGCATATTCAAACCACCACATTCCATTCCCTAGGCCCCACAGGCTTCCTCAAACACATGAGTCTATGGGGCCATACCTAGCCAAATCAAAATGAAAAATACATTTAGTCCAACTTCAAAAGTCCCACAGTCTATAAGTCTCAACAACATTAAAAGTTCAAAGTCTCTTCTGAGATTCATTCAATTACTCAACCCCAAAGCAAGACAGGAAACCAACTGGGCAAACTAAACTCTGCATCTCCATATCTGATGTTAAATTGCCTTTCAGGTCTATGCTGACTGAAACAAACTTCTTTCTCTTGGGCTGGTTCCACTCCCTATTAGCAGCTTTCCTCAGCAGGTATCCCACATGATTGACATCTCTAACATCTTGGGGTCTCCAAGGCAACTTCAACTTTATAGCTCCTTATTCCAATATCTGGGATCCACACACAATCTTCTGAGCTTCTTGAAACAGCTTGCATCACGTCTCCAGCTCTGTCCTCTGTAGCACTCTAGGCTCTGGTTGACTCCACTCCACTGCCACTGCTGTTCTTGGTGATCATCCCATGGTACTGTCATCTCCAATATACTATGGTCTTCTGCTGCACCTAGGCCTCTCATAGACTCTCTTCATGGTGCCAAGCCTCAGTTTCTTTCCATGACCCCTTCAGTCCTGGGCCATCAACTGCAATTGAGACTACACCTTCACCAATGGCCTTCCCTGGCCTCCCACAGCTGCTCTCCATGACCCCTTCATACCTTCAAAGCCAGTACCACCTGGGTGACTCTTACACATTACCAAGTCCAGCCACAGCACAAGGTACAACCTTGGCTATCTCTGGAACACAGCTTCCTTGTGCTCTCAGAAAACACTTCCCAGAAGATTTCACCTCAGGGATGTTGGTCTCTTCTTAATTGCTGTTAATTTCTTAGCTCCAGCTGACCAGCCCAGTCATCCCTTCTATTCTTGATTCTAAAGCCAGAGCCACATGGCCGAAGCTGCCAAGTTCTGCTGCTTGTTGAAGCTGGAACATGCCCTCCTTGTTCTGTTATATTATCACCAGCTTTCTGTTTTCCAACTCTTTCACTGCCTAAGCTTGGCTGTCCTGAAACTTGCTCAGTAGATGGACCTTGAACTCAGAGATCTGCTTGCACAGGTGTGCCCTCCATTTCTGGATTGTAGTTCACTCCAGATGTAGTCAAGTTGACAACCAGAAATAGCCATCGCAACATCTATATTTTTCTTTAAAGTTAAAGAGAGGCTGGGAGCACAGTTCATCAGGTCAAGCGCCTGCCACACAAGCACAACCTGTGTTTGGTTCCTTGATAGCAATGTGACATCCTGGGGTGTGCACATCTGTGACCCTAACGGAGAGTTGCTGAGATGGATCTGCGGGTTAAGGTATTCGAGCCTGAATACCTGCATACATGTTTGACCTCTAAGACACACATGTTGGAAGCAGAGGTCCAACCCTGTAGGTTGATATCATTATGCAAGTGAAGGCAGACAAGATAAAACAAGGCCTGTCATTGGATGAGAAGGAAGGGAGGTGGGAGCAGAGAGAGGAGGCAGTAGCAAGGAAGGAGCTTGGAGAACATAACAGATGTTAAGATTCTTCCCTGAGCATAGACACAGGTTATGAATATTTTTAAGGGATTTTGTGTTGTCTAGATGGGCAAATTATATCTTATCAATTGGATGAGAGGTTACTGTGTGGTGTGTTCTTTCATGTGGCGTCTTTTTTTTTTTTTTTTTTTTTTTCGGGGCTGAGGACAGAACCCAGGGCCTTGAGCTTGCTAGGCAAGCGCTCTACCACTGAGCTAAATCCCCAACCCCTTCATGTGGCGTCTTAATTGAGTTCAAGAGAAAGTACGGTGGCGGGACACTCCAAGCCCGCCATGGAATTGAGATGTGTATGCCTGGCATGGTAACAACCAGCCAAGGGAACTGTGAGTGAAAGCAAAGCAGTGTGGAACTGGAACAGCTCGTCGACTGCCCAGGTTAGAGAGTACCATGGGGGCCAGCATGGAGCCGCTGAGATAAATTAGTTCCTATGGCCCAAGAGAGCTGAACTAGCAAGACAGCAACCATCCCAGGGTCAAAGAAAGAGCCCGGGAGAGAAGCACAGAACAGTACACACAGGAATCAGTCGCACCATTTTTATTTTTTACTGCACCATGTTTCCTACAAGCAGTTGTGTTGGTTTGGATGAGAAAGACCCCAAAGGTTCATCTATGTGAACCCTTGGTCCCAGCTGGTGGAACTGTTTAGGGAGGATGAAGAGGTGTGTCCTTGTTAAAGGAGGTGTGTCATTAGGTCAGGCCTTCAGGTTTCAAAAGTACATGTCTTTTCTTCCCAGTTTACTCTTTCTTTCTCTCTGCCTTCTGGCTGTGTCTCAGGGTGTAAGCTTCCAACTACTGCTGCAGTGTCATGAATGCCTGCCCTGTTGCCATGTTCCCACCATGATGGTCATGGACTCAGTCTCTGGAGCTGTTAGCCCCTAATAAACACTTTCTGTTATAAGCTGCCTTGGTTATACCATTCAGAGTAACAGACAGTAACTAAGTTGCTTAAGAGAACTGAGTCCTGGGCTGGAGAGATGGCTCAGTGGTTAAGAGCACTGACTGCTCTTCCAGAGGTCCTGAGTTCAAATCCCAGCAACCACATGGTGGCTCACAACCATCCATAATGAGATCTGATGCCCTCTTCTGGTGTGTCTGAAGACAGCTACAGTATACTTATATATAATAAATAAATCTTAAAACACACACACACACACACACAAAAAGAGAACTGAGTCCTGCAAGTGTTCCCTGGCCTCCACACATTAGGGCACGCATGGTGGTTTCAATAAGAACGGCCCTTACAGACTCATATATTTGAATACTTAGTCACCAAGGATGGCACTATTTGAAAGGATATAAAAATTAGGAGGTACGGCCTTGTCGGAGGAAGCATGTCACCAGGGGTGGTCTTCGAGATTCCAAAAGCCCATTCTAAGCCCAGGATCTGTCTGTCAGGGGATCAGAATGTAGCTTTTATCCGTGTTCCCTGACATGAAGGCAATAGACTAAGCTTCTCACACTGTAAGCCACCCACCCCACAAAATGCTTTCTCTGATGAGAACTGCCAATGGTCACAGCAACAGAACAGTGCCCAAGCCTGCCCTGAAATACACCCTCTGCCACAAAATAAAGAAACAAAATGAAGAAATCAATAAAAACTTAAGGTAGAAAGATGGGCATAGTAGTACATGCCTTTAATCCCAGCACCAGGAAGACAGGGGCAAAGGAATCTCTGTAAGTTCAAGGCCAACATGGTCTACACAGAGAGTTCCAGGTCAACCAGGACTAACATGGAGAAACCGTGTCTCAAAATCAATCAATCAACCATCCAATCAGGGGCTGGAGAGATGACTCAGTGATTCAGAGCACCTACTCCTCTTCCAGAGGTCCTGAGTTCAATTCCCAGCACCCACATGAGGGCCCACGGTCTTTCATAACTCCACTTGTAGGGGCTCTGACCTTCCCCTCTCACCTCTTCAGACACCAGAAATTCAGGTGGTACACACACACACGCAAGACACTCCTACATATTAAATAAATGCATATTAAAATTAATTTTATAAAAATTACATATATATTTCAAAACAGGGGCCTCTGTGTAGCCCTGGCTGTCCTGGAACTCACTCTATAGACCAGACAGACTCAGAGATCTGCCTGCCTCTGCCTCTGGAGTGCTAGGGTTAAAGGCGTGTGCCATCACTGCCTGGAAATAAAACTTTCAAGTAAATACAGGAGAAATCGGATATACGGTTTGTGCTTGTCACTGTAGCAATGGAGAGGCTGAGGCCCAGTTGGCTGTGAGTCTGAGGTCAGCCTGGGTCAGCTTCTGAGTGAATTCCGGGTTAGCCTGGACTAAAGTGTAACAGCCTGTCGCCAAAACACAAAAGTATCCCTTCCCACAGATTTCAGAAGGCTGCAGAGGGGTCTTGAAACCAAAAGGCTCTGAAGTTGTCCAGCTGTGCAAGGTGAGTCACGTGATGCGTGTAGAGCTCTTTCTCTGTGGTTACTGACCTGCCCTGGCTGTGGGTCCCTTGTAAGTTTCATGGATGTAACTTGTCAGTCATACGGAGTGGCAGGTTTGTTCCTTTTCTGTTCCCATCCTAATAATTACTACTTGCACTTGTAAGGTTTCAAACATGTCCCCCTCTTCATCTTAATCTTAATTGTTTTTTTAAAAAACACACTTACCTTGCAGACCCAAGAAGGTGGTTTAAAATAGCTCTGAGATCTGTTTGAAGAAAGACCTCTTCCCTGCCCTGCCACACTTTTGCTTCTTTCTCAGGTGGAAAACTGACATAGCAGCCCTCTTCCTGTGTCCAGTCACCATGGTAACACAAATTCAAAGAGACAGGGTCCTCCCCCATCAGGCACCTTAAGGGATCTCTATGGTGTGCCCTTCTGTTTCTTTGAGCTCATTCAGCTCCTTGTGCTTTGGGAATCGGAACCTGTCAAATTTCCTAAAGTTCCCCAATGCAATCATTCCGACTCCGAGGAGTGCCATGTGCCAAGATTACCAGCAGAGGGCGCGAAAAGCCTTAGAGAGAGAGAGACGTGGAGGTGGCAACTGTGTCCAGAATTTGGAGATGGAGAACGGAGTTTCTCCAGAGAAGTACTCTAGACAGAGGCCACTTCAGTGATCTGTGAACACAAATCTTGCACTCAGAACTCCAGCCCGTGTTCTTCTTTCATGTTTCATAGGTCGCGCACCACACCAAAAAAAAAACAAAAACAAAAACAAAAACAAAAACAAAAACAAAACAAGCAAACAAAAAAAACCTTTCTACCACAGTCAACCCAACTTCTTTCGCCCAAACCCCAACTCTACAAATCCTACACGTTCCATCCAAAGAGTGAGACTGGCCTCCAGACCACAACATGGAGAATGCTCAATTATGACCAATGAAAGCCGACGGCCAGACCTTCAAAGTTAACTTTCTGGGTAAGCTTTCCTCCTCCCTCTCCCGCCGCGCAATATTTTCCTCAATGTTTTCAGAGCCTCTTCGAGGACAGCCGATCCAGGGATCCGCTCCGGGATTTACTGTCCACCAAGAGCAGCGTGTTCGGGCGGGGGGGGGGTAGTAGGCAGTATAGGGTCCCTCAAGGGAGGGGGAGGATCCTGGGGGTCCTGGGGGTGCCATAAGCCCGGCACCCCCTCTCTAGCTTCTACCCACCCCAGCTCATCTTCTAGAAACAGCCCGAAGGAAGGATATACAAGGGAAGTGAGCAGGAAGAGCGGCGGCGTGCGGGTGGCAAGAGCGAGAAAAAGTTTTTGCAAAGGGGAAAAAAAGTTTGCGCTTCTCGCGGGTGGTCCCGGCTCGCGGCCCGGCGGGCTGGGCCGGCGGGAGGGCTGGGGGCCAGGTTGGGGGGGTGGGGTGGCACTGAAGCTGCGCTGCAGTGGCCCTGTGACCCCCCTCCCCGCCACACGCCTCCCCCCGACAGCCC
Source organism: Rattus rattus (assembly GCF_011064425.1). Taxonomy (NCBI): domain Eukaryota; kingdom Metazoa; phylum Chordata; class Mammalia; order Rodentia; family Muridae; genus Rattus; species Rattus rattus. The sequence goes on along the minus strand of NC_046154.1, from coordinate 205,777,537 downwards.
AGTTTCCAGCCCTGGACCACGCATCCCGAGCCCTGCGCCCCGACAGAGGTGAGAGGGGGGCAGGCGGGAGACCACCTGGGAGCGATGGGGGAGGGAGCTGAGGAGATGCTCTGACGCCTAGGGACTCACCCTATCCCAGAAGGAGACCTGGGGCGCAGAGGCAATATGGGATGGGAGAGTTTGGGGCGAGCTATTAAGTAGTTTTGGTGTTTTCTTGTTTTGCTTTAAATTTGTGCCTCCTTTTCTCTGCACCTCCTTCCTTCTGACAGTCTGTGTCTGTCTCAGGTCTCTTTGTCCGCGCCTTTCCCACATATTAGAAATCTCTCCCTTTCTTGAGGTTGGGATGAAGAGGCAGTTGGGACGGCCAGAGGCTGGAGGTCTGCGTGGTAGAGGGAACTCCAGGTGCGTCTCTGAGCGCCGTTGGAAGACGTCAGTATTTCTAAGTCGGGACCCACCGCAAAAGAAGGGAGCGCTCAGTGTGGTGGGAACAGGAGTGTGCCAGGCAACAAAACCCCTGAGGGCCGGGCTGGGATTGGACTCCTGACCTGTGGCTGTGACAGATGTGCACATGGGGTTTGGGGGCAAAGGAGTGGGTTTGGACTCTGAAGGAGGCTGGGTGGGTTTCCTAACATGCAGTGTAGGCGGTAGAAAAATCCCTAGGAATTCTGGACTTCCGAGTCCCAAGGACTGTGGCAGGGCCCTGGGGAAGAGCAAGAGCTGGGGAGACCTTGCTTTGACCCTCTGACCTCAGGACCACCGGGGCAGCTGAAGCCAGGCGCCAGGAGACCCCTACTGGGGCAGAGCGGGACCACTGGCCACTGCCAGCTTGTGTATCCCGGTTGGCCCCCCGCCCAAGCGGGAGCTGGGGACCGAGGCCCCTCCTCTGGCTCAGACCACCCTGCCTGCCCTTGCTCCCCGCTCTGAATCCTCTTTCAGGCCCCATGACCCTGAAACAATCAACCCAGGACAGTTAGCTTTGAGAACAGCATCAAGGGAAGGACACTCCGTAGAGACCGAGGGTTTGGGGCATCTGGAGAACCGGAGACTTTATGGTATAGGTCTTTCTTTCCAGTACGCGGAGAAAGTTGAGCAGTTTTCTGGGAGAAAAGTTCGTGAACGCGGGTGATTTTTCCCTAGGGGGCGGGGTTCAGAGGGACCCCCCTCCATTATCTCCCTGGGCATCCCCGCCGGACAGACGTCTCCGACTCGCTCTTGACGTCACTAGGGGGTTCCCGGGGGTCTATAGGGGTTAACCCTTAGGAAGCCGGCGGAGATACCCAGGATATCCAAGGTGTCCTCTCCCAGCGCACCTTATTTACACAGACACTTCTTTCTCTTAGTTTCTGGCTTCTCTTTCCCACTCCACTATGGGGACCCCATTTCCAATAGTGGCCCCCCCCGGCGCCACTGCCTGCTTTCAGGATGCGCTGAGAGAGGGAAGAATGTTCCACCCTTCACCCCCCCCCCCCGCTTTTCTGGGCTCCCCAGGCGGGCGGGGAAGCTGAGCTGTCTGCAGCCAGAGCCTGCGGCGGCGACTTGGGTGGGCCGAGAAGGCACGGGGGCGGGGAAGGCGGGACCGGGAGAAGGGGGTGGGGCGGACTCCAGGGAGTTGGGGAGAAGGGGTTCGTGGAGGACTCTAGAAAATAGACACCGAAGATGATTCGGGTCTCTGGCAGGCTAATTCTCTTGCTCTCATACCGCCCAGAAAACCTTTACTGAAACTGGAAAAGTTAGCGATGTCTTTAGTAGTATGAAGGGGGGAGGCGTGAGTGTAGACGGTGGCTCGCGTGGGCGAAGGGGGCTGTCGCCCCGTTTTCATACTGTCTCTTGGGGCGGTCGGGCAATGGGACAGGGAGATAAGACTGACAACTTTGAGGGAACATCTAGTGTCTGGGGGTCCTTTGCAAGTCCTCCCCTTCCTTTGAATGAGTCACAGAGGAGAGAGGCGGGAGACGTGCCCCCTCATCCAGCTGCCAGCCAGCTGTGCCCCCCACCCCCAACATTAGTGCCAATGCCGAGCTGGGAGGTCTTGGATGCGGGATCCGGGTCTCGGCTGAAAAAGGAGGAGTTAGCAAAGGCTACAGCACTTAGGTTGGGTCGTAGGGTCCGGGTTCCGTTCCCCATTTTACCCCGCCCTCACCCTAAATCCCAGCATCCCGGGATCACCCACCGCGCCGGCCGGCCCGCTCCCGGCGGTTCTCCACCCCCCCCGCCCCACCCCACCCTCCGCTCCCGGAAGACCGAAAAACCTGGAGTGGAGTGAAAACTTGTTGAGGAGGAAACGTGGACCTCGCACCAGCTCCTCCTTCTCTTCCTCCCTCCTTGCCTCCCCCCCCCCCCCGCCTAATAGAGGACTTAGTTTTCCCATTCTCATTAAGCCTTTCCTGACGATCCCTTTCCAGTTCTTTCCAAAACCAAGAGGAATAGTTAGACCCAGATTCAGGCCGCCTCAGAATGACTTTAGCTCCCATCCTTTTTACTCAACAGACTGGGAGACGCTCGGCTCTGAAGCCTTATTCCCTCCCACACACAGTTCTCTGTCTGAGAGGACCCATGGTTTGTGTTCTCTTCTGGCCCCACCAGTCAATGTGGACTGAAGCGAGGTCTCCCTCTACTGGACACTGGAGAGATTGCATTGAGCTCTTGGGCATGAGCCGGCAGCCCTGGGCATGAAGTCAGACCTTCCGTGTGTGTGTGTGTGTGTGTGTGTGTGTGTGTGTGTGTGTGTGTGTGTGTGTGTGTGTGTGTGTGTGTGTGTGTGTGTGTGTGTGTGTGTGTGTGTGTGTGTGTGTGTGTGTGTGTGTGTGTTGTGTACACACCTCAGAGCTGGTCCATGTGTGTGTGTGTGTGTGTGTGTGTGTGTGTTACACACCTCAGAGCTGGTCCATGGCCAGAACAAGAAACGGTAGAGAGAAAAGAAAAAAGAAAAGCAAGTAGAGAGCTCATGGCACTAAAATCACCTACGACTTAGGTTGGATCGTTTATTCCCTAACATTCCCGTGTACGCACAGAGACTGAGGAGCTCCTATCCAAGACCCCCCAAGAGACCTCCATGACTGACCGTCTGCTTCTGCCCACTCTTTGGGATGTTTCTTCTTAGAGAAAGACGTTATTGATTTCCATGACCAGTCTCTGAGATGGGGGTCAGAGGCACAAGGGACATGCCAGCCTGTGATTTGTGCCTGAATTTGTTATTTAGCTTCTGTTTCTCTCCATCTTTGTAACTGGTGGGTCTACGTTCCTTTCTGCAGGGCCCCTCATCCTTCGCTGAGACACCATGTTCAATCCAATGACTTCACCACAAGTCAATAGCTATGGTGAGCCATGCTGTCTCCGACCCCTCCCCAGCCAAGGGGTCCCCAGCATGGGAACAGAAGGTAAAAACATTTACCAGTCCCTGAGCCTTGAGGACTTGGCAGATGTCTCGCCCAGCTCCAGGATCCCTCCCACCCCATCCCTACCGCATGCTAGTTTTCTGTCTACAGGAGGATTTTGTGACCCATGCTATGTATGTTTGGAGTCTGGGGTCATATCTTATGTAGGGTCTCAAGATAAGCCCTGTATCCCCCCATTCAAATGCCTGGCTACAGCTGTCTCTCTTTTCTAGGACTTTCTGGTCTGCCCTTTTGCCACCAAGCCAATTTTATGTCAGGGTCCCAGGGTTATGGGTCTGCCAGAGAGACCAGCAGCTGCACTGAGGGTGAGAACCCAGATAACCCTCCCTACTTCTGCCCCTCTGGGACTTCCTGTGCAGGAGAAGGTGGGGAATCGAGGGCCAAACTCGAGGGAAGAGACATCCAGAGACAAGGGGATGGGAGAATGATCAAGAGTTTCTAGACGCAGCAAGGCAAAAGCAGTGTGGTTTTTGAGTGAGGCCCCACCTACCAAGTGCAGGGATACATGTACCTTTATAGTATTTTTCCCCCTCGTTTTAATGTTATATTTTAACACTGTGTGTGTCTGCATTTGTGTATGTACATGTCCTGGTGCCCTCCCTGAGGCCAAGGGTGTAGGACCATCCCTGGAGATGCGGTTATAGGTGACTGCGAACCGCCCGATGTGGGTGCCAGAAATCATAGTCAGATCCTTTGGAAGAACAGCAAGTGCTCTTAACCACAGAGCCATCTCTCCAGCCCCCTTTACTATATCTTAACTCCTGTCTCCTGCCCTAGGGTCACTCTTCCCTCCTCCTCGGAGTTCAGTCAAACTGACTAAGAAGCGGGCTCTTTCCATCTCGCCTCTCTCTGACGCCAGCCTCGACCTGCAAACCGTAATCCGTACCTCACCCAGCTCCCTCGTGGCTTTCATCAACTCTCGTTGTACATCTCCAGGCGGTTCCTACGGCCATCTCTCCATTGGCACCATGAGGTGCTGGCAGCCTCAAATTAAGAGGCCCCTAAGAGGGGTTGGGGATTTAGCTCAGTGGTAGAGCGCTTGCCTAGGAAGCTCAAGGCCCTGGGTTCGGTCCCCAGCTCCGAAAAAAAAGAACCAAAAAAAAAAAAAAAAAGAGGCCCCTAAGATATGTACTGAAACCCATTAGAAGACTCAGACCCTTTAAACCCCCAGCCCAACTCTAGTCCTTCCCCTCCCAAAGCATTGGAACCCTCTTCAGGACCTCCCTGGGGCTTCTTCAACCAAGCCTTCCAGAATCCTGCGGAACAGAGGGAGGGCTCCTGGTGACTGATTCTCTCAACTAACAGCTCCTCTTCACCTAGCCCTTCTTTAGGATTCCCACCTCAGATGAGTCACCAGAAGGGAACTTCACCTCCCTATGGAGTCCAGCCCTGTGTTCCACATGATTCTACTCAGGGTTCAATGATGCTTCACCCCCAGTCCCGAGGACCACGTGCAACCTGCCAGGTGGGGCCCTCCACGTTGTCTTCTCCAGCTCAGGATAAGTGGGTAGGAGACTAAGCAGGGGGCAGGTGAAGGACACAGCAGATATAAAAGCGTTTGGTACTAGGAACCTGGATTCGGACTCTCCCACAGGAGAGCACCTCTCTGTTCATCCCACTCACCAGTACAGGCTTGAAGAGAGTCCTCACACTCACAGGATCCTGCTATTTGGGTGGGGGTCTGTAGGGCAGGAAGACCTGACATGCTTTCCCTTCTTACTATTCCACCCTCAATACCCTCACCTCTTCCCTTGGGGAAGCTGAAGTCAGAGCTGGACATCATGGTTGGCAAGTGCCCAGAGGAACCTTTGGAAGGGGACATGTCTAGCCCCAACTCCACGAGCACACAGGTAAGGGAAGGGTGGGGCTTTCCCCCGGGGACCCAAGTGAAACAAAACTTGCCACACAAATGACCCTAAGGATTGTCTCTCTTGCCCTAGGATCACCTGCTGGGGATGCTGGATGGACGGGAGGACCTGGAGAGAGAGGAGAAACCTGAGCCTGAGTCTGTGTATGAGACAGACTGCCGCTGGGATGGTTGCAGCCAGGAGTTCGATTCCCAAGAACAGCTGGTGCACGTGAGCCCCAGGGGGTAACAGGCAGTTGGTGGGAACCTGAAGGAGACTAAATGGAGCTTTGAGATCTAGTGAAGGGCAGGAGGTTCAAGGGTACTAAGGTCAGAGATCGCATGCTTGGTCCTGCAGACTGAAGCCCAGAGAGTCTGCTCTAGAAGGCTAGAAGACCTGAGGTGTGGGCGAACTGTGTTCCCCACCCCTATTCCCCCAAGAGGAGGAGCTGAGGACGATGAGTACAGGGCTGGAAGGAGTACGTTCAAGGTCTGGGTGGTGTCTGGGACCTTGGAAAGCCTCTTCGTCTTCCTCTTCAGCACATCAACAGTGAGCACATCCACGGGGAGCGGAAGGAGTTCGTGTGCCACTGGGGAGGCTGCTCCAGGGAGCTGAGGCCCTTCAAGGCCCAGTACATGCTGGTGGTGCACATGCGCAGACACACGGGCGAGAAGCCACACAAGTGCACGGTAAGGCACCCATCCCTCCCTATACTTGGTGCCAAGTCAAGACAGGGTCCTAGTTGGCGTGCCTTCAAAGTCCCTTCCTTCATAAGCAAATGTTAAATCTTGCTGAAGACCGTATGGATAGAAAGATGAACACGCTGATGTATATAAAATGCTATGTTGCTCTTACTCTTCGTTCTTCCCTGCTCTTCCCCTCTTCCCTGTCCCTTCTCTCCCCATCGCCCTACCCCCACCCCACCCCGCTTCCCTCCAGTGCTCATGGCTGGCCTTTCCTCTTCTCTGCTCTTCTTCTCTCATTAAACCTCTCCATGTGGGAAAAAATAAAATAAAATGCTATGTTACATTTTATGGGGGCGGGGGCTTGCTTTCCAAGGTGTGTACGTGGAGGTCAGAGAATCACTTGCAGGACTTAGCTATCTCCTTGCACCGTGTAGGTCCTAGGGATCAAACGCAGGCTGTCAGGCTTGGCCCTAGCACTTGTGAAGCTAAGGCAGGAAGATCAAGAGTTTGAAGCTAGGTCTCAAAACAAAAACAGTGGTTAAGAGCATTGTCTTCTCTTCCAGAGGTCCTGAGTTCAATTCCCAGCAGCAACTCCATGGTAGCTCATGACCCTGTGGTCTGATGCCCTCTTCTGGCATGTAGATGACGATGCAGATAGAGTACTCGTAGACAAAAAACAATCGAATCTTTAAAAACAAAACAAATAACCAAACAGACACAAAACAAGACAGGCCTGGTGGCACACACCCTGAATCTCAGTACTTAGGAGGCAAAGGCCAGTCTGCTCTACATGATGAGGTCCAGGCTAGCCATGGTGGGTGACACAGTGAGACCGGATCTCATAAGTAAATAAGCAACAAAACAAAATAAAATTTTGGATCAAAAAGCATATTTTCCCTTTGATATGGATTTACTTATTTATTTATTTGGTTTTCAAGACAGGGTCTCTCCATGTAGCCCTGGCTGTCCTGGAACTTGCTGTGTAGAACAAGGAGGCTTTGAACTCAAGAGAACTGTCTGTCTCTGCCTCCCAAGCACTGGGATCAAAGGCGTGCACCACCACTGCCCAGCCCCCTTTAATTTTAAAAGAAATGAAAGCATGTGCCGGGCACTGTGCTGCACATCTTTAATCCCAGCACTTGGAAAGCAGAGGCAAGCATATCTCTGTGAGTTTGAGGCTAACCTGGTCTACCTAGTGAGTTCAAGGCTAGCAAAACTACACAGTGAGACCCTGTCTCACAAAATAATAGGGGCTAGAGAGTTGGCTCAGTGACTAAGAGCACTGACTGCTCTTTCAGAGAGGGTCCTGAGTTCAATTCCCAGCAACCACATGGTGGCTCACAACCATCTGTAATGGGATCCAATGCCCTTTTCTGGTGTGTCTAAAGACAGCTACAGCGTAGTCACATACACAAAATAATAATAATAATAATAATAATAATAATAATAATAATAATAATACTTTTGAATCACTTAGTGCTCTTGTTACTTCATTGCCTAGTGGATAGGTCCTGCACTAATGACAGACACTCGTGTAAGCCTGGCCCCCAGATGACCCCACTCTTGGACCATCTAATCTCTGTGCAGGGCGACCTGCTCCAAGATGCTCACTACTTTCACAGCCGTCCCTCACCCTGTGCTGTTTCCAGTTTTTTCTGCTTTTAGCTCCTGTCTGTCCTTGTGCCCTAATCCTGGGATTCTCCAAAGTCCCCATCCATTTATATTCCCTGGTTTAAATCCTTAACCCTCCATGCCCTGTCTGAGAACATCCTTGGCCCCTTCACATCCCACAGTTTGAAGGCTGTCGGAAGTCCTATTCACGCCTCGAAAACCTGAAGACGCACCTTCGGTCGCACACGGGAGAGAAGCCTTATATGTGTGAGCAGGAAGGCTGCAGCAAGGCCTTCAGCAACGCCAGTGACCGTGCCAAGCACCAGAATAGGACCCACTCCAATGAGGTGAGCGCTCAAACTGAGATATACTCCCCGACCCCCAGGGACATGAGAGCTACTGCCTAAGTATCCCCCATAAAGAGCCCCTTTAACCCAGGGCTCTCTCCACAGAGGTAAGAAACCAGTTCCCACTTGCCACACTAACCAGCAAAAGAGTCAGTCTAAAGTAGACCCCGACCCCTTCAGCTTCTGAATTTAGGTGGCCTCACAGCCTTGAGGGTCACTTCTATTTGTTTTCCTAAGCCTCCTATAAGCCTCTCGGGATTTCCTCCACCTGAGGCCCCCCCCACTTACTTCCTAGGATGCTGTGTGTCCGCCCTCACTAGTCTCAGAGCTCCCACGCCCTTACTTCCTGGGATTGTGTGTCCCCCTCACTCACCTGCCTCGGAGCTTTCTTTCCCCCGTTCTGTTTGGGTTCATCTGCTTTGGTCCATTGGCCTTCCAGCTTGGCTCTCTATTCAACAGAAGCCATATGTGTGCAAACTCCCCGGCTGCACCAAGCGCTACACAGATCCCAGCTCGCTCCGCAAACATGTCAAGACTGTGCACGGTCCGGATGCCCACGTGACCAAACGGCATCGAGGGGATGGCCCCTTACCACGGGCACAGCCCCTCTCCACAGTGGAGCCCAAGCGAGAAAGGGAAGGAGGATCCGGCAGGGAAGAGAGCAGACTGACTGTGCCAGAGGGCACCATGGTGAGCCAGCCATTGGAAGCCTTTGCTCTGCTCTGCTGTCGTCTCTCTAGCCCTTCCCTAGAAGCGAAGCATCTATCTCCTCCTGTACACATCAGTCTTCTGTGGCCACCCCAACCTGCCTGCCTCCAGTTTCAGTGTTGCTCCGTGGGTGACTCCAAATCTGAAGCTGTTATAATCATCAGTTGATTAATTGGTCCAACATATTGTCGGGGAGGTGCTTCTGGGGATACAAACCAGGCAAATGCTCTACACTAAGTAAATCTTCAGGCCCCTATGGACTTGCTCTCAGATAACAATTTGTAGTTCCAAGCCTTTGGCGTGCACATTTTGTGTACTTAAAAAAATATTGGGGTTGGGGATTTAGCTCAGTGGTAGAGCGCTTGCCTAGGAAGCGCAAGGCCCTGGGTTCGGTCCCCAGCTCCGAAAAAAAGAACCATATATATATATATATATATATTTTTTATTTATTTATTTTAAGTATGCGAGTACTGTCTCTGTCTTCAGACACACCAGAAGAGGGCATTACAGATGGTTGTGAGCCACCCTGTGGTTGCTGGGAATTGAACTCAGGTGCTCTTAACTGCTGAGGCGTCTCTCCAGCCCCCCTATTTTGTGTATTTTTTTTAAAAGATGTATTTATGTATTTATTGTATGTGAGTACACTGTCACTGTCTTCAGACACCCCAGAAGAGGACATTGGATCCCATTACAGATGGTTGTGAGCCACCATGTGGTTGCTGGGGATTGAAGAGCAAACCACTAAGCTATCTCTCCAGCCCCCTATTTTGTGTATTCTTAACAAGAGGAAACAGGCAAGGAGAAATTTGTCAGGCTTGTAGGACTACTCAGGAATGGAGCCTCTATGCTCCAGTGGGGTCATCTTAGTTCCTTCTAGTTTACCCTAACCTCTTGCCCTCACCCCCACGCCCACGCCTGTTCTCAGCAATCACTGGGCTTCAGCCATTCACCAAGAGAGAATTCTTGGGGGCGCTTGCCACCCTCTCTGTTCTCATTCTCCTCACAGCCTCAGCAGAGCCCTGGAGCACAATCCTCCTGCAGCAGTGACCACTCCCCAGCAGGCAGCGCGGCCAACACGGACAGCGGCGTGGAGATGGCCGGCAACGCAGGGGGCAGCACTGAGGACTTGTCCAGCTTGGATGAAGGACCTTGCGTTGCGGCTACCGGACTCTCCACCCTTCGCCGCCTAGAGAACCTCAGGCTGGATCAGCTGCATCAGCTCCGGCCAATAGGGTCTCGGGGTCTCAAACTGCCCAGCTTAACCCACGCTGGTGAGACCCGGATGTGGGAGGTGTTGCTGCACTGAGCTGAGGCTGATAGGAGGTTGCCATTTGAGCACGAGTGCTCTGCTGCATATACAACCCCATGCCAGAAGAGGGCATCAGTTTCCTTTATAGATGGTTGTGAGCCACCATAGGGTTGCTGGGAATTGAACTCAGGACCTCTGGAAGAGCAGCCAGCGGTCTTAACCCCTGAGCCATCTCTCCAGCCCCCACGTTAGCATCTTTTTTAATTGGTTGAAAAGCACCCTCCTTTCTTGAAGACATTTTTCCTTCCACCAATCAGAAAACCGTGATATATAGCTAGGTGTGGCTATATGCACACCGGTAGCAGGATAGCGTGTTTAATACATCTGTGATAAGTTCTCCCTCTGAGTGTGAGGCGATGCATAAACAATGACGGCTTAGAATCTCTGCTGAAGCAGAAGCAGAGAGTATGTGTGGGGGAAGGAGGAGACAGACATCATAGCTAGGGCGAAGGTTCCATGCCCCAGGCTAGTCAGAGGAAAAGGCAGGGTAAGAATCAACGGGCTCCCAACCACTTGCCTTTTCTCCTTCTCATTTGCAGGCGCACCTGTGTCTCGACGTCTGGGCCCACCGGTCTCCCTTGACCGCCGCAGCAGCAGCTCCAGCAGCATTAGCTCCGCGTACACAGTCAGCCGCCGGTCCTCGCTGGCATCCCCGTTCCCGCCGGGATCCCCACCAGAGAACGGGGCGTCGTCACTACCTGGCCTCACACCTGCCCAGCACTACATGCTCCGGGCAAGATATGCTTCAGCCAGGGGGAGTGGCACCCCACCCACTGCAGCACACAGCCTGGATCGGATCGGGGGTCTTCCTGCACCTCCTTGGAGAAGCCGAGCTGAGTACCCAGGATACAACCCCAATGCAGGGGTCACGAGGAGGGCCAGTGACCCAGCCCGGGCTGCTGACCACCCGGCTCCAGCTAGAGTCCAACGGTTCAAGAGCTTGGGGTGTGTACACACGCCCCCTAGTGTGGCAACAGGACGGAACTTCGATCCCCACCTCCCTACCTCTGTCTATTCGCCACAGCCCCCCAGCATCACCGAAAATGTTGCTATGGATACTAGAGGGCTACAGGGGGAGCTAGAGGTTGGAACTTCCATGATGGGCAATGATCTGAACCCATACATGGACTTTTCTTCTGCTGACACTCTGGGATATGGGGGGCCTGAGAGGATGGCGGCTGAGTCTTATGGATCTAAGGGTCCAGGTTCTCTGCCTCTTGGGCCTGGTCCACCAACCAACTATGGCCCTGGCCACTGTGCCCAGCAGGTCTCCTATCCTGATCCCACCCCAGAAACATGGGGTGAGTTTCCTTCCCATGCTGGGGTGTACCCTGGCACTAAGGCTCTAGGTACAGCCTATAGCCAGTGTCCTCGACTTGAGCATTATGGACAAGTGCAAGTAAAACCAGAACAAGGGTGCCCAGTGGGGTCTGACTCCACCGGGTTGGCACCCTGCCTCAATGCCCACCCCAGTGAAGGGTCCCCAGACCCACAGCCTCTGTTTTCACATCACTCCCAGCTCCCTCCACCCCAGTATCCCCAGTCAGGTCCCTACCCTCAGCCTCCCCATGACTGTCTTTCGTTAGAATCCAGGCCTGGCCTCAATTTCAACCCCTCCTCTCATTCCACAGGACAGCTCAAAGCTCAGCTCCTGTGTAATTACGTTCAGTCGCAGCAGGAATTGTTGTGGGAGGGCAGAAGCCGGGGAGGGATCCCCAACCAGGAACTTCCATATCAGAGCCCCAAGTTTCTGGGAGGTTCCCAAGTTAGTCAGAGCCCCGCCAAGGTCCCAGCAGCAGCAGCAGCTACGTATGGATCTGGCTTTGCATCACCTGCTTTGGCCAATCACAAATCAGTCTCCTATCCTGCCCCTTCACCGTGCCATGAAACTTTCACCATGGGAGTAAACAGGCCTCCCCATAGGCCAGCAGCACCACCCCGGCTTCTGCCCCCGCTACCCCCTTGCTATGGGCCCCTCAAGGTGGGAGATGCCAACCCCAGCTGTGGGCATCCTGAAGTGGGCAGGTTAGGAGCAGGCCCTGCCTTGTACCCTCCCCCTGAAGGGCAGGTGTGTAACCCTCTGGACTCTCTTGACCTGGACAACACTCAGCTGGACTTTGTGGCTATCCTAGATGAAGCTCAAGGGCTGAGCCCTCCTCCTTCCCACGAGCAAGGGGACAGCTCTAAAAACACCCCACCTCCCTCCGGGCCCCCCAACATGGCAGTCGGTAACATGAGTGTCTTACTGGGGTCTCTGCCTGGAGAGACGCAGTTCCTCAACTCTAGTGCCTAAAAGGATAAGGAACCCCAACTGGACCACGTCTCCTAAATGGCTACACGCGGTGCCCAGGGATGGGAGGTTTGGGTTGGGGGCTGTATTTAGTCTATGTATGTTCCAGGAAAAAAAAAAAAACTTTAATGATGACACAGTTTCCTGACAATAAAGGAACGCTGAGAACAAGCGTCGTGCGTCACGTCGGGGAGAGCGGAAGTAAGCTCGGACACCTTCCTCTTCGGCAACCCCTCTCAGCCAAGAGCTCAAGTGAGACTCGGGCGGTGGGAAATGGAGAGTCCTTTGGAGGACATTTACAGGTTATCTTCAGAACAGAAAACCTGCGAGTCCCCTCCAAAGGCTAGCTGACAAATCACAGGTAGGGCCTTCCTCCTCCCTCCTCTCCAGAGTCAGGTGAAGAGGCTAGCAAAGTTGTTGAGCATCAGCTGGATCAGCTGCCCAGGGTAGACCACGTGGGCCGCCATATCGGAAGCCTCCTGCTCAGGTCGAAACAGCGTCGGTCCAAACACAATTCCCAGGTTGTGGGCAGTCATTCGGTTCTTATCCGAGTGTGCGATCACTCTGAGGACAAAGCCGAGGGAAGGGGACATAGGCAATAACTACCCACGACAGACCAAGACAGCCAGCCCCATTAGGTTTGAGCAGATCAGAGGTCACTCCGGAATCCTTCCACATGCTGGCCTAACCAAGAACAGATCTAACAGGGAGCAAAGATGGGCCTGTAGAGAAACCTTCAGAATACAGTCTGGAGGCACAAGCGGGGTCGAAGTGCCTGTGTCTCAGCTGCAGGGACAGCCCCTAGCTCTGCTCACAATGTGGGAGGTGCACACTCAAAGGTAATCCAAGTACAACTCAGCTAAGGAAGCCACCCCTGGCCCTCGGGAGACTAAGGCCAGGGAAGGAATCCTCTTACTTCTCCCAGAGACCCCTCCTCTTATCCTATTATCAATTCCTTCGTTTGGCTGAGCTAGCCAAAGGCCTGGACACATGTTAGTGTCTCCCTGTCTCCACCCTCCCTGGTCAGGGTCCCCAGTGAACACCCGCTCCATCCTCACCAGCACGAACAAGGTTGCTGAGTCTCCCTGACCTGCACAGATGTTCCAGGACGTACTGCAGAGTGTCATGGTTGGGCCTCGGCAACGAGTCTATTAATTTCTGTATTTTAGAGAGGCACTGCTCTGGCTCAGAAAGTTCTAGAGAGGGCAAGGACAGGGAGTGAGGTTAGGGAAAGGGCTACAACCGGGTGGGTAAATCCACTCTTTCCTGTGTCCTTGGATGGTATCATTTGTCTGGCTCGCTCTCTCTGGTACAAGAGATCCAACTGAAGGCCCTACACGTGGTAAGCTCACCTTACTGCAGCCCTCCACTCTCCCATGAAGCCCAATGGCAACCCTCAGAAGTCTTATTCAACTCAGCCCTCTATTCACAGATATTCCCACCCTCCGAAAACAACTGGAGTTCGCAAATAAATTATTGTCCATTCCTGTAGTAAAGACAGAAGGGACCCCCTGTTCTATTCTTTACCGCGTGCTTGCCTATATGAGTAGTATTATCTGAAGCTCTCAACCCTTACCAAGGGCATCCCGAAAATGAGGCAGCAACAACGCAGGCACCAGAGGCTGTGGCAGCTCCCGGAAAAAAAGCTTCAAAGCTCCAGTGATCACGTGAATATCATCCCATTCAGCACTGTCTAAATCTAATTTTCCTTCTAGAAGGAAAAAGAGGTTCCTTGGGTTGAAGGCTCAGAAGAGTCAGAGAATTCCAGATTCAAAGGCCAGGAATTCTGGAGAAATATGGTCAAAGCAGGTCACAAGAATGTGGATGGTCTATAGTAGGGCAATAAATAAAGGAGGGTGTGGGGACAGCAGGACATGGGGTAGGGGCAGGGCATGGGGTACAACGTTGGTTTTCTGACAGTCTGGGGGCTTTCCATGTAAGTACCTTGTCCTGGCTGTTCTGGGAACATGTATCTCCCATCGGAGGTCACTGCCCGTTCTGAAACATTCGTGAGAGACCAGTAGCTTAGGCATGCAGTCCCAACTCCCTCACTCAGAACCACTCTTGGTTCTGAGGTATCGGGATCGGGGTTCTTAGATCCACTTACTTCCTCCCAAGTTGTCTCACCTCTGTCTACCAGGAAGCGGAGTTTCTGGACCACTGCCAGGTTCCCACTCACCCGGTAAATGCCATCCACATCTAGACCTAGGAGACAGGGATGAGATCTCCAACTCTAAAGTGTGTGTGTGAGTGGTTTGAGGGAGAGGGGTCAGGAGGAAGGCAGAGGTGGGGGGGCATGGGAAACTGGGGCTCAAAAGGAGAGATTTCAGGGGGGGTGTCTTTGGAAAAATAACCTTTTTTATCCACAGCCTCAACACAAAGCCGGACAAAGCTGGGCACGGTATCCCCTTCCCGTTGGCACAGCGACTCCAACTGGCAGCCAAAAACCTGGTCTGCAGAGGAAGGGAGTGGGGTAAGGAATTGGTGGCTACCTGGGGGCAAGGAGGGCCTCCTTCTGACCAAAAACAATGAGGTATGGGAAAAGCAGGGACAGACGCAAACTGGAATCTATCTAGCGCTGGAAATTCTATTTTGAGCCTCACTAGAGTTTTGGTTAATGCTAAGATTAGGAATATAAAAGATCCTGAAAACAGATTTATTAGGTTAGGCATGGTCCTCCTACCTGTAATCCCTACAACACTTAGGAGGCTGAGACAGGAGGATTGCCCAACTTTGAGTAAAGCCTGGTATAAATACTGAAAGCCAATAATAAAATCCGAAACCCAAAATCTACACAAAATAAAGACACTAGGGCAGGTGGGGATTTGGCTCAGTGGTAGAGCGCTTGCCTAGCAAGCGCAAGGCCCTGGGTTCGGTTCCCAGCTCCGAAAAAAAGAATAAAAAAATAAAAAAATAAATAAATAAAGACACTAGGAAAGCCAGTACGAAGAGCAGTGAAGAGCAGCTCCCCAGCGGGCCCAGCCCACCCTACCTCGGAACAGGCCTCGCTCCTGCAGGCTCTGTAAGGTTGGTCTCTTGGCGATTAGCCGCTTTAACTTGTTCCGCACGCGGTTCTTCTGGTCAGTGCCCTCTGCACACCGACCTGCAAAGCCCAGGACAGTGAGCTGGAGGGGAAGACCAATTCTCTGCATCCCAGCCGGGCCCAGCTCCGGCCCTCTACGTACTGGAAGTTCTGCGGCTGCCAAGCCTCATCAGGGACTTGGACACGGGTTCCGACTCCAATTCGTCATCCTCACCACCGCTCAACTCCGCCAGCTCAGCGGGTCCGGAGCCAGACAGACGCAGCTCCAGGGGGTTCTCCCGATCCTAGACCCGGGCGGCCGGGGTGAGAGGTTGGACTGGAGAACATCTGCACCCCAACCTCGGTACCAGAGCTCCCTCCACATTCCAGCACGAGTCAAGGGCAGGGCTCCACCGGGAGACTGCCTCGTCCGATATCCATAGCCCATCCCTTTGTGCCTCCTAGCTCTCTTGGGGGTCCCCCCTTCCCGGGTCTCGCCTCCCGGGTGCCATCCGGGGTCTGCACCCTTCTAACCAGCCGCTCGATGACCGCCCGCAGCGCGCGGTGCCAGGCTCTCAGCTCGGTCTCCTCATCCGACTGCAGCAGGAACTCATGGCCGGGGACCGTGCGGATCTGGGGGTGGAGGGTGGGGGAGTCGGGCGGGGGGAAGGCTTGCGTTATTGAGGAGAGCCCAAATCCCTGCGAGGACGAGCGCCCTCGGATCACCCTGTCTTTGGGGACGCCTGGAAGGCACTCACGTGCAGGACGTTCCGGCGGCTGGACAGCTGGCGCCCGCTGGCCAGGGCCGCCCCGCGCAGGTCCACGCTACTTTCTGGTCTGCTCCCAGCCGGCGCCTGGCAATTAGAAGAGAAACTGAGGCTAAGAGTTTGTTTCCTCACCGCTTCCCTCTCCGGGGAGGTGAGCTGCTTCCTCTTTCCTGTACCATCCTCTCCATTTCCTTCCTCACCGCCCCCGCCCAGGTCGGCTTGAGGCAAACCAGTAACCCCAAATCCTTGCAGCTCCCCCTGGCCGATACTCACCCAGCCTTGGGAGGGTGCAGACTGCGGTGGCCGCTCTCGGTAGAACACAAGGCTGTTACCAGTTAACACTACCCAAGCAGGGCCCCAGCTCTTCCTGTGGGGGAGGAGAGGGAGGAGTAGAGGTAGTTAAAAGGTCATTTTAGAATTTCACCTGGAGTGTCTGAGCACTCATCACGGCTCTCTACCCTGTGAAATCCACCAGCCCAGACTCCTGGTATAGTCTGAGTTCTCACCTGAGTTTGCGCCCTCCTTGAGCAATCTTGGTCATGTTGAGCAGGCCTGACCTTTCCTCCTGGGAAGGGTATGGGGTACTGTCTGTAAGCCACCCTGTGCCACCCACCGAAGCCAGTGTTTCCAAGGGATCTACCAGAAGTGGGGACCGTTAAAGTTTGGGGCGGGGGAGACTGAGAAGCACAAGCACCCAGGAAGGAAATGTCTCAGAGGAGCAGGTGTTGCAGGGCTATGCAGACAGGATCTTAGCATTCAGAGGCAGGAGAGCTCACGTGTGGACAGGGCCTCAAGGCTCCGGGTTGTTCTGAGACATCAGGCCATGGGATGCTTTGGCTGAGGCTTGGTAAATCCTGAGGATGGGAAATTGAAACAGGGAGACAAACCTTCTGTTTGGAGGTCCTAGGACGTATGAGGAATAGGGAAAGGTCATAATAAGTTAACTTTTTAACGGTGACTGAGAAGAGGGAGGGTTCTAACCTGTGCATCCAGCCATTCCTGATGTTGCAGAGGATTGCTGTCCCTGATCAAAGCCTCTGTGTGCTCCATGGAGCCAGATTTCTGAGTTTAGGGGAAAACAAAGCAACATCTGGATGGTACCTCAACACTTCTCAACACTTCTCACAATTTTCTCTTTCTTCTGACATTCTGAGAGCCCCAGAGAGAAGGGGGTGGGGTGGGGGAGAAGATGGAGGGGAAACAGGAGGGGAGGGAGGTACAGGAGTGGGGGGGTGGGGATTAGGGGATGGGGACACAGGAGCGCCATCCCCAGGTCAGGTCCAGGTGCTACTGGTGTTGTTAGGGCAGAAGTTTGTGTCTTGTCAGCTCTAGAAATCTAAGCTCTGTTAATTGTCCCCAGTAATCAATCGAAGAGGCAATGCTAAAGGACAGAGAAAAGTGTGTGGGGTTGGAGAGATGGCTCTGTTGGTTAAGAGCACTGGCTGTCTTCTGGGGCAGAAGGGAGCGGGGGAGGGGTGGGAAGTGGGGGGGGGTGCTGGCTGGATTTTCAGCATCCACATTAGGGCTAAAGTTTGCTGTAACTCCAGTTCCAGGAGGTCTGACACCCTCTTCTGGCCTCTGAGGGCAATGTATGCTTGTGTTGATAAAAGCAGACATGCAGGTAAAACACCTATACATATAAAATGTGGCCACAGTGAGGAGCAGATCAGTCATCTAAATAGATCCAATGATCCCCAATTCTGCTTTTGGGGTCCTAACATGAGGTTTAGGTTTGAACAGAGGGCAAGAGGTAATCATAAAGCCAGGCATGGTGGCACACACCTTCAAATCTCAGCACTTTGGAGGCAGAGGCAGGCGGATCTCAGTGAGTTCAAGGCCAGCCTGGTCTACATAGTGAGTTTCAGGGCAGTCAGAACTATGAGCTACATAGTGAGAACCTGTCTCCAAAATAAAAGATGGTAATTAAGCAGTCCTAGTTAGGGTATGGATGGATGGCCTTTTCTCATCTTTGTCCCACTCCCTGTCTGCTGCAGGAAGCTCTGACGAGGTATCAGAACTGTGTGAACTCTCTTTCTGGGAGCCAAGTTCCTTTTAGGGCTGGCATCAGGACCCCAGCCTTGTACTTCCCCAGCACAAGACTCTTGGGGGTAATTTTAATTCCCTGGGATCTCGATGACCTGAAAGTTGAAGGAAGAGACACTCACTGCCTTTCTCTTTAGAATTCGGTTGGGAGCTGCTCCTAGGCGCCCAGCCTTGTGTGGGGCATGAGAGGGATGAAAGGTCTTTGGGACAGGAACCCTGGACCTCGGAGAAGGCCCACCAGATTAGTACACCGGAGCTGGGACCCTGTCTGCTTCTAACCAGGAAGGGGGAGGTACTTATTCTGCCCCTGTCCCTCCCAATCTCTCTCCCATTTACTCACGGTCAGCTCTGGGCCAGAGGGCCCCTGGTACACGGGTAGAAACCCCAGTCCCCGGCTGCTTTTTAAAAATTCTTCCCCTCACAGTCTTTGCTCCTCTCCTCACTTCCTGTTGCCAACTTCCCTCCTCCCCCACGCAACCCCGCCCCAGAGCTGCAGGAAAGGGGAACAGGTTTTTGGGGGTGGGAAGGAGAGAGTGACCCTTCCTCACACCATTTCGAGTAAAAGAGGACACCAAGAAATGAGAGACCACGATAGAGCGGGGGAGGTATGAGAGGAGGGACTTGTGAGACACCGGAGAGAGAGAGAGAGAGAGAGAAGGAGAGAGAGAGAGAGAGAGAGAGAGAGAGAGAGAGAGAGAGAGGCTTAGAAGGCTGAGGCAGGACAACTCCTGGAGTTTGAGGTTTGGGTCAGCCAGGCCTACGTTGGAGAAAGACCCCTGGCTCAAAGTACAACTGACCAAAAAAAAAAAAAAAAAAAAAAAAAAAGGAGGGGGAGGGGCTGAACAAGGCATGCAGTTTTAGAAGGAACTCGGTGGTGTCCTGACTTGAAGACAGGACATAGGACAAACCTTGCCCTGGGCTAGGAGTCAGAACTGCAGAAAAGCAGTCTGCTGACGTTCCTTCTGTTAGGCCGGACACCCTATACCCTCAGGGGCTGTGTAACTTGGCGGTTCTCTCTCATCCCCCTTCTTTGCTTATGGCCACTCTTCCTGTCCTGCAGGATATTCTCCTGCTTGTGTTCATCTTATTTACTCTGCCCCCTTCTCCCCTCCTCTCAGTTCTTTAAGGGTGGGGTGTTGTCAGTGTCCCCCCTCTCCCACCTTCGGTACTTAAGGGAGGGAGGCTGTCTGTCCTGTTCACCACTTCACACAGAACAGGGCCGGCTGTAATGCAGGCTGTAGTGCAGGAGGCCTGCCTATCACACTCTGAGCCATGCTCTGAGGAAGCTCTGTAACTCACCACAGCAGCAGCACTGGCTTCTGCCCTCCAACCGTCCTGAGAGAGAAACCTTTCTTGGGGCCCTTCCTTGAAGGGTTTCAGAGAGCAGAGCTTCACATTGGCCATGCTGACACTTCTGCACATTTTGTGGGAACAGTGAGGAGACTGCCCAGGAACAACCTGGTGTTCCTGAGATAGGTAGAGATCCTCCAGGGAGCCACGGTACAGCCTTGTTCCTGGAAAGAGAGATGTGGAGGAGTGGCAGGTGAGGACAGATATCACCTTGGCTGAATTGTCAAGGAATGTGGGGCAAGGCTGCCGGGAAATGACATGAATCCTAGATAGCTTGGAGCTAAGAGGGTAAAGGGGACATGTGGGTGAGAGCTAGGCTTATTAAGGGAAAAGCAAGGGGAGTCGGCAGAAGCTGAGGAGGAGAGTAACAGTCTCAAGCTGGGGGAGAGAGAAGGGGGAAGACTTACTTACCGGGAGTCCAGAGGGAGCTGTTGTGGGTACTGCCTGCTGGGTCGTGGCAGGAGACTGATTCTTCTGTCACATATGCAGCTGGAACAAAGATGGGCCGAGAGCTGAGGGGCGCTCCCAGGCGCCTTGCCAACCACCAGTCTGAGTTGGTCTTTCGAAGCAGTAGGAACCTGTCACCTTCGGCCAGAGACACCTGCCGGCCATCTGCCCCTGTATAAGCAAAGGGATAAAGGGCACAGAGCTCCGGCCCCTGAGAAGGGCTTTGTAGACTCAGTCCTAGATTTTTCCAAATACTTGGCCACCACTGGCCTGAGAACATGGTGGTTGGCACTGTCACCTATAGGAAAAGGGGGTGCTGAAGTTCCAGAAGCAAATAGGAGTGAGTGACTCTGTATAGAGGGACATGGCTCTGAGAGTGAGCTTTTGTGTGTTAAGAGCACTGTGTGTGTGTGTGTGTGTGTGTGTGTGTGTGTGTGTGTGTGTGTGTGTGTGTGTATGCAGGACCCTTGGAGTGAGAAGAAGGGTAGGAGAGAGGTTTGGGGGCCCAGGACTTCTGTGTGACGTGTCTGAGGAGGAAGTATATAAACAAGGTGAGAGAGGATGTGGTCAACAGCCTACATAGCTAGCAAGGCAGGGAATCCGAGAAGATGACCTAGCTTGGTAATTTTCCTTTAGACACCTTGAGGTTACGTGACGTTCCAGGGTCAGAAAGACCTGGTCTGTGATGCTGGTAGGAGCCCTGAGCTAGACACAGGAAGACCATGAAGAGGAGGAGGAGGAACCAGGCCAAGAGAAACAGGCAAAAGTACAGGTGATAATGGTGGAGAAAAGGTTATGTCACAACCCTTTATTAAGCTTGCACAGACCTCAGCGTTCCGGTGACCAACTGCCCCACACTTAATGCTTCATGTTTCCTGTGCAGACCCACAACCGGAAAAACTAAGAACGAATGAGAAGAAAAGAGAAAGAGGGGTTCCTGTCACCTCAGCTCTATCGAGGACACATGATGGGGCACGATTCATAGATCCATAGATAAACCTTGTGGAGGGGTCTCCAGGTTTATTGTGGGGCTCCATCGGTTTGCATCCTTGTTTTATGTGTGAGTGTTTTGTCTGTGTGTATGTCTGTGCAACCATCCAAATGCCCTGTGCCTGAAGATGTCAGAAGAGGGCATCAGATCTCTTGGATCTAGAGTTACAGGCAATTGTGAGCTGTCATATGGGTGCTGGGAATTGAACCTCCCGGGTCCTCTGGGAGAGCAGCCAGTGCTTTTAACTGCCCAGCCATCTCTCCAGCCCTTTCATTTCTATTCTTATCAAGAACTGACTGGGGACTGTCTCCTGTGTGGAAGGAGCTGTCAATAATGACAAATGACAAAGGAATGGGCTCCATGAGATGCTTAAGGGGGACCAAGCTTCACTGATGGCACAGGAAATTTACCACTTGCAGCTAAACTGGAGACTATGCACACATAGTACAGTAATCTGACGTAGTGGCTCACTCCTTAAACCTAGCACCCAGGAGGCAGAGACTGGTGCATCTCTATGGGTTCAAGGCCAGCCTTGCCTTATGTACTGAGTTCTAGGGCTGGAGAGGTGGCTCAGTGGTCAAGAGCACTGGCTGCTCTTCCAGAGGTCCTGAGTTCAAATCCCAGCAACCACACGGGGCTCACAACCATCTGTGATGGGATCTGATACCCTCTTCTGGTGTGTTTGAAGACAGATACAATGTACTTATATATAATAAATCTTAAACACACACACACACACACACACACACACACACACACCCTGAGTCTCAGGACAGCCAGAGCTATGTAGTGAGATCCTATCTCTAAAATAAATAAAAGTGTCATGAGAGGTGGTTGGAGACTGATGTCACATGACATCACCCTCTCTCCCTAGAGGCCAGAGGGACTGACTAGCCTGGGAGTACCAACAGTCAAAAGCTAACTTCTCACTTCTTTGCTTTTCCTCCATTGCATGGGGTAAGGTTTTCAGTTTCTGTTTGTGGAGGTGGAGTAGAAGATGAGTGCCCCTTCCCTCTGGTGACATGAGACAGCCAGCTCTTCTCCCTTGACGTAATCTGGTCTGACAAACTGCTCCTCATCCTCCAGGACCTTCCTCTTTAGGTTCCCTCGCTTTCACTGCGTGGAGGGCATGCCCCATCTCTTCCTCCCCTCCTCCAAAGCTGATTTTACCTGCCTGTTCATTCAGATATTTAAAATTATCTTTTTGTTTGTTTCTTTGTCTTTTAGGACAAAGTTTCTCTAGGTAACAGTCCTGGCTGTCCTGGAACTAGCTCTGTAGACCAGGCTAGCCTCACAGAGATCCTCCTGCCTCTGCCTCCCAGTGGTGGGATTCAAGGCATGAATCCCCCACCATGCCTGGCAAAATTATCTTTTTTTTTTTTTTTAAACAACTGATATTAGTCATTCCAGCTCTTGGGAGGCAGAGGCAGGAGGATCTCTGTGAGTTCAAGATCTGGATCTACAGAGCTAGTTCTAGGACAGCCAGAGCTATACAGAGAAACCTGGTCTGGAAAAACCAAAAACCAAAAATAAAAAAATAAAAAAGTTCACTATTGCTCTTCAGTCGAGGTTGACCTGGAACTCACTACATGGAGGCTGGCTTCACATTCATGGCAACCATTGCTTCAGCACCCCGAATATGGAGATTGCAGGTGTGCACCTCCTTATTGACGTTTTTTTGGGGGATAGGGGTGGAGCTGTGGTGGTGCATGCTTTTACTCCCAGTACTTGGGAGACAGACAACTGGATTTCTGTGAGCTGCAGGCAGCCTGGTCTACAAAGTGAGTTCCAGAACAGCCAGAGCTACACAAAGAAACCCTGGCTAAACAAACAAACAAAACCAAAAAGGAAAGAAAGAAAGAAAGAAAGAAAGAAAGAAAGAAAGAAAGAAAGAAAGACAAAACAAAACAAAACAAAACAAAACAAAACAAAAAAAAACCCAGGGGGTCTGAAGAGATGGCTCAGAGGTTAAGAGCTGCCACGTGGGTACTGGGAACCAAAACTGGGTCCTCTGTAAGAGTAGTCAGTGCTCTTAACTGCTAAGCCATCTCTCCTGTCCCTGCCCCTGCTTTTATTCACTTTGAAATGTTTTCAAGATTCCTCTGTCTCTTTATTAAAATGCCCTTTTGGGCTGGAGAGATGGCTCAGTGGTTGAGAGCACCGACTGCTCTTACAGAGGTCCTGAGTTCAAATCCCAGCAACCACATGGTGGCTCACTACCATTTGGAATAGGATCTGATGCCCTCTTCTGGTGTGTCTGAAAACAGCTACTGTGTACTCATATATAATAAATAAAATGTCCTTTTACCAGACTCTTAAGTTACCAGGTACCTACCAGGAGTGGGGATTCATACCCGTAAATCCCAGTTTTTGAGAGCCTGGGGGGAGGGGAAAGGGTTGAAGTCTGAGCTCTACAGTCTTAAGTTCGGTCTCAAAAGCAAAGCACAGCGTGCCTCTCCATCTCTCCTCTGCCTCTTGCTCTCTGGCCTTCCTTTCCTAATTTCTTGGAGTTGCCTACGCAAGTGATCTTCAGTATTTCACTTCTCCC
This sequence comes from Rattus rattus, assembly GCF_011064425.1. NCBI lineage: Eukaryota > Metazoa > Chordata > Mammalia > Rodentia > Muridae > Rattus > Rattus rattus. The sequence continues at coordinate 205,754,176 of NC_046154.1, read as the reverse complement.
CCTTTCCAAGGAGACTCCTCCGCTCTGCATACTCTGTAATCCTGCAGCTGTTTGACAGTTCAGTGACACAGCCCAGCCGATCTCTGCTGCTGCCTTTTCCTGTTCCCCTTATGGCTGTTGCTTTTCTGCATCATGAGGAAGAAACTTCCTCCACCCGCCCACCCGTTCCTTAAACCACAAAACCCCATCTGAGCTGTCTCCTTTGCTTTGCCTTGGAGACCTTACTCTCTCAAATGGCCTCTGTAGCCTGCTACGCACTATATCTCCCGTCCAGATCTTTCTCTGGATCTCTGGTCTTATTTGCTGTCCACCAAAAAACTCCACAAGTATTTCACAGGTACTAAAAATTCAGTTTGTACTGAATTGGACCTGTCAACCTTCCCCACAAATCTTACTCTTCCTGTCATGGTTTGTATTTGCTTGGCCCAGGGAGTGGCACAGTTAGGTGGTGTAGCCTTGTTGGAGTAGGTGTGGCCTTGTTGGAGTAGGTGTGGCCTTGTTGGAGTAGATGTGGCCTTGTTGGCGTGGGTGTGGTCTTGTTGGAGTAGGTGTGGCCCTGTTGGCATAGGTGTGGCCTTGTTGGAATAGGTGTGTCACTGTGGCTTTAAGACCCTAGTCCTAGCTGCCTGGAAGTCAATATTCTGCTAGCAACCTTCAGATGAAGATGTAGATAGAACTCTAAGCAGCTCCTGCACCCTGCCTGCCTGGATGATGCCATGCTCCTGCCTTGATGATAATGGACTGAACCTGTAAACCAGCCCCAATTAAATGTCCTTTATAAGACTTGCCTTGGTCATAGTGTCTGTCTCTTCACAGCAGTAAAACCCTAAGACACTTCCAGAGCCGGTATTCAGCTGTTAGACTTAAATTTAATAAATATCCACTGAGTCTTTGTTAATACATATGCTAGGCAGGGCCATGACGATTATGGTGGTAATTATGGTCTGGTACCCTCTCACACAACTGAAATGCAGGGTGATAAGAATTACTGTGGAGAGATAGTACCAGCACCTGATGGAAAAGCGCATGCCCAGCTGTGCCTGCAGAAGCCCAGCAGTGTCTTGTCGCTTTCCTCTCCACTCACAGTGATTCAACCGATTACCAAACACTGAAATGTGTATTTGTCCAAGTCCCCTCCTCTCAAACTCTACTGGCAATTGAACCCAAGGCCTTCTGTATAGCAGACAAGATCTTTTCTACCGAGACACATTCTAGTCCTTGTATTTACTTTATTTTTTAAAGTCAGGGGCTCAGGGCTGGAGAGATAGCTCAGCTGTTAGGAGCACTGACAGCTCTTAACTTGAGTTCAATTCCCAGGAACCACATGATGGCTTATAACCATCTGTAGTGAGATCCGATGCCCTCTTCTGGTGTGTCTGAAGACAGGGACAGGGTTCTCATATTCATAAAATAAATACCTTTAAAAAAAAAAAGACAGGCTCTCACTATGTAGAACAAGGCCAATCTGGAACTCACTCTGTAGACAAGACTAGCCTCAAACTCACAGAAATCTTCCTGCCTATGCCTCCTGAGTGTGGGGGTTGAAACCACCACAGCAGCCTAGCTCTTGGATTTTTCTTTTTAAAGACATTTATTATATAAAAGCACACTGTGTGTGTGGGTGTGTATCAGTGAGGGCATGCATGTGTGTGTATCAGTTAAAGTATGATGTGTTTGTGTGAATCTGTGAGGGTGTGTGTGTTTGTATCAGTGAGGGCATATGTATATCAGTGAGAGTATATGTGTGTGTAGGGGTTGGGGATTTAGCTTAGCGGTAGAGCGCTTGCCTAGCGAGCGCAAGGCCCTGGGTTCGGTCCCCAGCTCCGAAAAAAAAGAAAAGAAAAAAAGAAAAGAAAAGAAAGTATATGTGTGTGTGTGTATGTATCAGTGAGCATGTGTGTGCGCATTTATCAGAGTATGTATGTGTGTATCAGTGAGGGCATGTGCATGTGTGTGTCAGTGAGAGCATGTGTCTGTGTATCGGTGAGGGCATTGTGTGTGAATGTAAGTGCCTGTGGAGTCTAGAACAAGGTATCAGATCCCATTGCAAGCAGTTGTTGAGCTGCTCAGTGTGAATGCTACAAATGCCAATCCTCTGCAAGGGGCCTCTACAGTACACACTCTTAACCTCTGAGCCCCCTCTCCAGCTCCTTCATTTATTATTGATAATAATATTTATTTATTTATTTTGTGTGTATGTGTGAGTGTAAGTCAGAGGAAAGCTTTCCAGAGTTGTTTCCCCTGTGGGTTCTGGGGATTGACTTCAGAACACCAGGTTTGGTGCTTGGGACAAGCATCTTTCAGTATCATTTTGGTCTGGATGGGGTATGTTGAGACACAGTTTCACTATCAATCTCAGATTAGCCTTTGAGCTCATTCTGTGTCCTAAACTGATCTCAAACTTGCAGCAATCTTCCGTCTTGGTCTCCTGAATGCTGATTATTGGTGTGATATCATGTCCACTGGATAGTGTTATTATTTTGGTTTTTTGACACAATGTTTTTCTGTGTGTAACCCTGACTGTTCTGGATCTCACGCTGCAGACAACGTTGGCCTCAAATTCACCGAGATCCAGAGACACACACAAAATCCCAGTCCCCACTCAGAGGCTGGAGAGATGGCTGAGAGCACTGGCTGCTCTTCCAGAGGTCTTGTGTTTAATTTCCAGCAACCACATAGTGGCTCACAACCATCTGTAATGAGATCTGGTGCCCTCTTTTGGCGTGTAGGCATACATGCAGGCAGAACACTGTGTACATAATAAACCTTAAAAAGTACACAATAAATACACCTTAAAAAAAAAGTATGTACCGGGGTTGGGGATTTAGCTCAGTGGTAGAGCGCTTGCCTAGCAAGCGCAAGGCCCTGGGTTCGGTCCCCAGCTCTGAAAAAAAGAAAAGAAAAAAAAAAAGTATGTGTCACTCCATCTGGCCACCCTGTATTGTTTTTTGGAGCCAGCAAGATGGTTTATTAGGTAAAGGTGCTTGAAGTGAAAGCCTGGAGACCCATAGAGATGGAAGATGAGCCTAGTGTGCTGGTACATGCCTTTGATGCCAGTACTAGGGAAGCCCAGGCAAGTGGATTTCTCTAAGTGCCAGGACAGCATCGTTTGCATAGAAAGTTCCAGGACAGCCTGAACTACATAATGAAGACACTGTGTCTCCAAAAACAAAACAAAAGCAGAGAAGGTGAGAACTAACTCTACAAAGTTATCTTCTGACCTCCACGTACCACCACAGATGTGTGCCCCCTCGTGCACACACACATACTGGTTGCTTGTTTTTGGTTCAGTGAGATTTACTGATGGTATGCAAAGAGAGTAAGACTTCCTAGGTCCCTTCCATTATCATGAGGGTCTGGATGGAAACTGTGAGGGAGATGCTCAGTATTAGGACAAGGACTCCTCAGCAGCCAAGGACCTCTCTTTTGCTGTCAGTGTCCTTGTTCGGGTGGGTGGTCCAGGGTTTCTTACTCCTTGGAGGCCATGTAGGCCATGAGGTCCACCGCATGAACCTACCCCCAGTGTATCTACAGCTGTAGCCGTATTCATTGTCACACCAGGAAATGAACTTTACGAAGTTGTCGTTGAGCAATGCCAGCTCCAGCATCGAAGGTGGAGGAGTAGGAGTTACTATTGAAGTCACTGGAGACAACCTAGTCCTCAGTTGTAGCCCAGGATGCCCTTTAGTGGGCCCTCGGATGCCTGCTTCACCATCTTCTTGATGTCCTCGTACTGGTGTCTTAGTTAGGGTTTTACTGGTGTGAAGAGACACCATGACCATGGCAACTCTTATAAAGGACAACATTTAATTGGAGCTGGCTTATAGGTTCAGAGGTTCAGTCCATTATCATCAAGGCAGAATCATGGCAGCATCCAGGCAGGCATGGAGCAGGAGTTGCTGAGAGTTCTACATCTTCATCTGAAGGCTCTAGCAGAACACTGTCTTGCATGCAGCTAGGATGAGGTTCCTAAGACCCACACCCACAATGGCACACCTACTCCAACAAGGCCACAACTTCTTTTTTTTTTTTTTTTTTTTTCGGAGCTGGGGACCGAACCCAGGGCCTTGCCCTTCCTAGGCAAGCGCTCTACCTCTGAGCTAAATCCCCAACCCCCTAGGCCACAACTTCTAATAGTGCCGCTTCCTGGGCAGAGCATACACAAACCATCACAGCTTAGCAGGTTTCTGCAAGTAGCACGTCAGATCCATGATAGATACACTGGGGGTAGGAATATGGAAGCCCATGCCAGTGAGCTTTCTGTTCAGCTCTGAGATGACCTTGCCCACAGCCTTGGCAGCCCCAGTGGAAGCAGGGATGGTGTTCTGGGCTCCCCCACGGCCATTGGGCCACAGCTTTCCAGAGGGGCCATCCAAAGTCTTCTGAGTGGCAGTGATGCCATGGACCATCGTCATGAGCTCTTCCACAATGCCAAAGTTATCGTGGATGACCCTAGCCAGGGGGCTAAGCAATTGGTGGTACAGGCTTACAATCTTGAGTTGCCATATTTCTCGTAGTTCACATCCATCACAAACATGGGGACATCTGCAGAATCGGCAGAGATGATAACCCTTTTGGCCCCACCCTTCATGTGGGCCCCAGCCTTCTCCATGGTGGTGAAGATGCTGGTAGACTCCATGACATAGTCAGCACCAGCGTCACCCCATTTGATGTTAGCGGGATCTCGCTCCTAGAAGATAGTGATGGGCTTCCCGTTGATGATAAGCTTCCCATTCTTAGCCTTCACTGTGCTGTTGAACTTGCCATAGGTAGAGTCATGGGTAGACCATGTAGTTGAGGTCAATGAAGGGGTCGTTGATGGCAACAATCTCTACCTTGCCAATTGCAGAGCAGAAGGCAGCCCTGGTAATTAGGGCCTCAATATAGCCAAATCTGTTCACACAGACCTTGACTATTCATGTCTACAGGGACGAGGTTGGCACTGCGTAAGAAGATGTGACAGTCTCTAGAAGAGCCAGGAGCAGAGAGCCACATGCTAAATTTTTAAAAAGATAAATAGGATATCTCTTTTGCGTGTGTTTATTGCAAAATCTCCCACTTCCCCTCAGTTTGACCTTTTGTAACATACACTCTCATGTCCCTTTGCTGTGATTGTCTAGCTATACATAAATGGGAGGCTGTGCTATTTCACTTCTATCTTTTTCAGGGCTTGTTTTTTGTTTTTGTTTTTTTTTAATGTCTATGAGAGTTTTGCCTGAAAGTTGAGTATACCGTTTTTTTTTTTTCTTTTTCTTTTTTTTTTTTTTTTTTTTTTTGGAGCTGGGGACCGAACCCAGGGCCTTGTGCTTTTGCTAGGCAAGCGCTCTACCACTGAGCTAAATCCCCAACCAGAGTATACCATTTTGTGCAGGTCTATGGAGGCTAGAAGAGGCACTAGTTTTAAGGAAGGTTGTGAGCCATTTATCTGTGTGCTTGGAGCTAGGTCTCAGGCCTCCCTCTCCATGAACATCCAGTGCTCCCTAACCTCAGCTATCTCTCAACCCCTTATTTTAATTAAGAACAAAATAAAACAAAACAAAAACCATACTCCCTTTTTTTTTTCTTGAGACTAGGACTATGAAGACAAGGCTAGCTTTGAACTCAAAGAGATCCAACAGCCTTTGCCTTCTGAGTTACGGAATCAAGGGAGTGTCCCACCACATCCAACTCATTTTTCTTTTAATTTTATTTGTATGAATGCAGGTAGGTCACTGCACCACATGCATGCAGTAATCATAAAGGCCAGAAGAGGGAGTCTGATTCCCCTAGGACTCAAGTTATAGACAACTGTGAACCATGCAAATGCTAGGACTCAAAGGAGAGTCCAGGGGGAAGGTCAGCCTGTGTTCTTCTCTGCTGAGCCATCCTTCCAAGCCTCCTCATTGATTTACTGATAAAGTTAGAAGCTTAGGCTAGCTTGCAATAGAGGATAATGTTGAATTTATGATCATTTTACCACCACCTCTTCAACGCTGGGATTACAGGGGTGGGTGTACCACCACACAAAGTGTCGTGTATAGGGTGAACCCAGCGGTTTGTACATTCTAAGCAAACACTAAACTACATTCCCAATTCCTAAAAATAAAATTTCACTAGCCACTTCCTTTGAGGCTGATGGATAGCCACATTAATTTCCAAGTTGACACTAAAGTTAGCCTATAGTTCCCCAACTACAAAACTGATTTATTTTTATTATTATTGTTGTTATTAAAGACAGGTCTTCTGGTAGCCCAGGCTACCCTGGAACTCGGTATGTAGTCAAGAATGACTTTGAACTTCTGGACTTTCCCAAGGGCTGGGTCTACAGCTGTGTGCCCCTTTGAAGTCTTAAAACACTGATTACGGGCACCGAGGAGGTTAAATGCATTGCCATCAAGCCTGATGACCTGAGTTTAATTCCTGGGGCCTTAAATGGACAGTAGGACTCACGCAAGACGTTCTCCAATCCCTACAAGCACGCCATAGCATGCTCCCGCCTCCCCGCACACACGGAAATTAAGAATTCCGATTCTTAACAACTTGAATCGGTAATCACAATCACCACTTTATCGACCACTACAGAATCAGAAAATGCCACCACTCGCATCGCCGCTCTCGGCCCGCTTTACAGCAACCGGCTTCCACTGTTCAAACGATCCTCTCGGAGCGGAGGACCCAGAGTGCCGCGCTAGCCCGCATTACCTACTTCCGGTTCTCATTGATAACCATTTCCTGTTTTGTACTAGTGCATGATGGGATACATAGTCGGCTTTCTTGGAGCTGACTGCGAGCGTGCGGCCGCCCCAGAACTCCATTTCCCTATATACCTTGCAGCTTAACCCAGAAGCTGGAGACCCGTTCCGGTTGCATCAGCGTGGGCTCCGAGGCACGATGAGGCTGTTCGTGAGCGAAGGGTCCCCGGGTAGCCTGCCGGTGCTGGCTGCGGCCGCGAGGGCCCGGGGCCGGGCGGAGCTGCTCATCAGCACCGTAGGCCCCGAAGGTACTGGAGTGGCTGCTGGTGGGTGGCGGGTGAAGGGTGTTCATCTCACAGTTCTCTGCCAGGCTCCAGTCAGTGCCCGTCCCCCAATCGACCCAATGTTAATTTTGGTCACTCCAACCTTTCTTTCCACGACCCTTCTTAAGTTAGTTCCCATAGTTAACCCTCACTATACTCTTCATGCCTCGTTTTAAGTCTCCCCTCTCATTTTCCATGATCCTGCCCCACTCCGCTGTCTTCTAATCTTCCCTCCCACCTATCATGCTAAATTCCCTCTCCATCCGGTCACTCTCATGACAACCTCCGACCACCCCTGTGTCGTTTTTCGGAATCTCCTTTCTCTTTCCAGGACCTCAATACAGACATGTGCACGCTCGGTCCTTGAAGTTTATCGCTTATTCCCTGCCTATTTTTTGGGTGACTTTCAAAGAGCTCTCTTCTCAAATCCTCCCAGCTCTATCAGTTCTGTTCTGCTGTGACCGCTTGGCTGCAGCACTATTCATACCTCTATGTAGACTCTACTTGTTTCCAGTTGGCAGTCTCAGCTGAACCCTTGCTGGCCTCTCTAGCATACTCCAAACCCACCTCACCCATCCCACCCTGTTTAATTAGTGTTCTTACCTTGGAAACTGTAGATTGAAAACCCTGGCACACAATGTAATGTCAAATCATTATTTTCTTACCCCTAATTTTCACCAATTTTTCTCTGTCTCAGAGTGTGTGGTACCATTTCTTACCCGGCCTAAGGTCCCTGTCTTGCAGCTGGATAGCGGCAACTACCTCTTCTCTGCTAGTGCAATCTGCCGGTCAGTATTGGTTCTTGGTGTGGGGAAGTGGCTAGATTGTAGCAGGCCAGCCTCACTGATATTTTTGCTACCTTATTTGCAAACAGTGACAAAACTAGCCAAAACCCTTATTTTCTCTCCCTGGGCAGATATTTTTTTCTGTTATGTGGCTGGGAACAAGATGATCTTACCAACCAATGGCTGGAATGGGAAGCAACAGAACTGCAGGTGAATCCATGTACCAGGGAGGGGGGAAAACTTGCTCTCCCTCTGTATGAACCTCCTGACCCATTTCCCCTGCATTTTAGCCGGTTCTGTCTGCTGCCCTATACTGTCTAGTGGTTCAAGGCAAAAAAGGGGAAGATGTACTTGGCCCACTTCGGAGAGTCCTGACTCACATTGATCACAGCTTGAGTCGGCAAAACTGTCCTTTCTTGGCAGGGGTGAGTTGGCTTGAAATGGGGTCTGGAAGGCTTATGGTACAGGACTTAGTGGGAGGGGTGTATTCAGATCCCAGCAACTAATTATTAGCCACGGTAACCTCCGCATATTACTTAAACTCACTAATTCTTTTTTTTTTTTTTTTTTTTTTTTTTTTAGGGGCTGGGGACCGAACCCAGGGCCTTTTGCTTTCTTGGCAAGTGCTCTACCACTGAGCCAAATCCCCAACCCCAAACTCACTAATTCTTAATTCTTGTTGTTTGTTTGTTGAGGCAAGGTTTCTCTGTTAGCCCTGGCTGTTGTGGAACTCACTATGTAGACCAGGCTGGCCTGAAACTCAAGAGGGGGGCCTGTTGTCTTTGCTTTCCAGGTGCTGGGATCAGAGGCGTGTGCCACAGTTAGCCCTTGGTTGCTTTTTTTTTTTAAACCTTTGTGAAATAGAAGTGAGAGTTCCTGCCTTATTTAGAGTCATCGTGAGGATTATTGGAAAGCACACAATGTCCCACCTAGTACTTGGCATATAGAGTAAATAAAAACTCTGCATAGTGGCACACACTAGTACTCCTGAGTTTTGGGAGGTAAAATCAGAAGTTCAAAGTCATCCTTGGGCATATAGGAGTTAAGGGCCAGCTAGAGCTCTGTGATACCTAAAACAAACAAACAAACAAACAAACATGGGTGCAGGAGCATAGGAGCTTAATGAAAGCTGGGGTGGTGGCGCGTGCATTTAATCCCAGCGTTCTGAGGCAGAGGCAGGCAGATCTCTGCAAGTAAGGACAGACTGGCAAGGACAGCCAGGACTCTCAAAAGAAAAAAGAAAAACAAAAGAACACAGCAAACATTAGCTGCTACAATCAGGAAATATATGAATATTTCATCCGTGTACTTTTTTCTTTCTCCAACCAGGACACAGAATCTCTAGCTGACATTGTTTTGTGGGGAGCACTATATCCTTTACTGCAAGACCCAGCTTACCTCCCTGGTGAGAATTATACATGTCATTTCACCCCAAAACCCAAGCCCTTGGTACAGGGCTGTAGAACAGTAGGGTGTTGAGTTTTCACTTCAGGGTACAGTTTGACGGGGAAACTGTATGTAGCAGGGTATAGCCAAGGTCACTGGGGAAAACATGGAGAAGCCTCCAGAGGGAGGGGGTCCACTTCTGCCTGTACAGTCTTTTTTTTTTTTTTTTTTTTTTTTCAGAGCTGGGGACCGAACCCAGGGCCTTGCGCTTCTAGGCAAGCGCTCTACCACTGAACTAAATCCCCAACCCCTGCCTGTACAGTCTTGATCCTTATGTTTGTTCTTCTTTGTCACATCCACAGAGGAGTTGGGTGCCCTACAAAGCTGGTTCCAGACACTGAGCACCCAGGAGCCATGTCAGCGAGCTGCAGAGACTGTGCTGAAACAGCAGGGTGTCCTGGCACTGCGTCCCTACCTCCAAAAACAGCCCCAGCCCCAGCCCCTACCTCCTGAGGGGAGAGCTGTCAGCAATGAACCTGAGGTTTGGAACTGGGCAGGGCACCCTCTCAGGGCTTTAGGGTAGAAGGTATCTAGGAGGCACATGTTGATTGTGGCCACCTTCTTAGTTGCTAGAGAGCAAGAAGTGAGTTTCTTTTTTTTTTTTTTTTTTTTGGTTCTTTTTTTCGGAGCTGGGGACCGAACCCAGGGCCTTGCGCTTCCTAGGCAAGCGCTCTACCACTGAGCTAAGTCCCCAACCCCAGAAGTGAGTTTCTTTACCCTTTGTCCCCGTCCTGTTTATTCCTGATAGGAGGAGGAGCTGGCTACCCTGTCTGAGGAGGACATCATCGCCGCTGTTGCTGCTTGGGAGAAGGGTCTGGAAAACTTACCTCCACTACAGCCCCAGCAGCATCCAGTGTGAGTACACCAGGAATGAGGTTTGTCTTCCTAACTGGGCACTGCTGCCACATAACAAAGCAGGCTAACCCTCTTTCCTCATGGAATGTTGATTCAAGTAGGATGGAGAGATGTTTACAAAACTGACAGTTGTATATTTTTTAATTAAAAAAAATTTTTTTTAAAGATTTATTTATTTATTATATATAAGTACACTGTAGCTGTCTTCAGACACACCAGAAGAGGGCATCAGATCTCATTACAGATGGTTGTGAGCCACCATGTGGTTGCTGGGATTTGAACTCAGGACCTCTGGAAGAACAGTCTGTGCTCTTAACCGCTGAGCCATCTCTCCAGCCCAAATTTTTTCTTTCTTAAGATTTGTTTATTTTATGTATGTGGGTACACTGTAGCTGTCTTCAGACACACCAGAAGAGGGCATTGGATCCCATTACAGATGGTTGTGAGCCACCATGTGTTGCTGGGATTTAACTCAGGACCTCTGGAAGAGCAGTCAGTGCTCTTAACCACTGAGCCATCTCTCCAGCCTATATTTATGAATTTTAATTAAGTTCCATGAAGGAAAAGAATAGGATGCTGTGAGGAAAAAATAAATCACAAGACTGAAGGCCTCTCTGTTTTGAAAAATCTTTTTTAGCCTAGGCTGGCCCCAAACGCACTGTGCTGAAATGATCTTTTTATTCTCTTGCCCCTGTCCCCTGAGTGCTAGGACCATAGAACTACACCAAAGAACCAGCTAAGCCTTTCTTACAAGGTGCTGCTGGCTTAGGGGGGCCCGTGAGAAGGCTTGCAGGGTAAGGAACTCTGTTTAAGCTAGCAACCTGAGTGTGACACCCAGAACCCACAGAAATAAAGGCAGAAGGTGAAGATGGACTGTACACAGTTGTCCTCTGACCTCCATATGTGTGCTGAGGCATTCTTGAACCAATCAAAAAATAATGGGGTTAGTTTGTTTCTATTTCATCTGTCCTAGTGTTCTGACTGCATGAATGAATGTATATGCACTTGTTGTATGCATGGTTCCAATGGAGGTCAGAAGAGGGCATCTGGAGTTTTAGATGAGCCACTATGTGGGTACTGGGAATCAGACTGGGAATCCTCTGCAGGAGCAGCAACCCCTTCCCTGTCTCTGCAGCTCTTCCCCCTTCTACCTTATGGACAAACTTTAGCCTTGGTTGGCCTGGAACTCTCTGTAGACCACACTGCTTTAGAACTCTCAGAGCTCTGTCAGTCTCTGCCTTTACACTGCTAAGATTAAAGATATGTGCTATGATACATTGTTTCAAATGCATGTATAGGCTAACTTGTCACTAAGAGATACACTGTATCACATGTGTGTACTGGCTAACAGATAACCAAGAGATCTACTGTTTTATATGTTCCTTCTGGCTAAGATATTTACCTAGGCAGAAGAGGAGCCAGCTGCCTTTGACCTAGCCTGTAATTCCAGTTACTTGGGAGACTGAGGCAGGAGAATTTCAAACTCAAGACAGCTTGGGCACCTTACTTAGACCTTGTCTTAAAGGTAAAATGATGACTTGGGAGCTACTTGTGGTGTTATAAGCAGGTTAGTCCCAGCAGGCAGGAGGACTAGTAGGTTAGACCAACCTTGGCTATATCTCGATCCTATCACTAAAAATCATCCACTAGTCAAGTAAAAAGGTCAAGGATCAATGGTAAGAGATTTTGCTTAGCATGCATGAGGATCTAGGCTCAATCTTCAGTACTGTAAAAATAAAGACCTTACGTGTGTGTGTGTGTGTGTGTGTGTGTGTGTGTGTGTGTGTGTGTGTGTGTGTGTGTGAGAGAGTGGGTTATATGTGAGAGAGAATGCAGATAGACACATACCACAGTATATGTGTGTAGAGATCAGAGACATTTTGCAGAAGTCAGTTTATCTACTTTGGGCTGCCAGGATGTAGTTCAGGATGGCAGACTTGTGCTGCAAGCCCTTGTGTTGCATGCGTTCTCTCAGCAGCCCAGGCTGTCTTGGGCTGTGCTGCTTTTCTTGTTCTCCTTCAGACCCCTTTGTGTTTTGTACATTGTACTAACCCCGTCAACAGTTACACACCAGATTCTGGCTCTGGAGTTCTGCTTTCCAAAGCTTTGCCCAGGTCTGAAAATTTTAAATGGAAAAACTCCAGAAATAATCTGTAAGTAGCTAGCCCTGGCTGTCCTGGAACTTGTTCTGCAGACCAGACAGGCCTTGAACTCAGAGATCCATCCGTCTCAACCACCACTGCCAAGGCTCCATCCATAAGTTTTTTTTTTTTTTTTAAAGATTTATTCATTTCTTATATATAAGTACACTGTAGCTGTCTTCAGACACACCAGAAGAGGGCATCGGATCCCATTACAGATGGTTGTGAGCCACCATGTGGTTGCTGGGAATTGAACTCAGGACCTCGGGAAGAGTAGTCGGGTGTTCTTAACTGCTGAGCCATCTCTCCAGCCCCCATCCATAAGTTTTAAACAACTTTTATTATAGCGTGTTGTTATAGCTGGTGTATTGTTGCTATTTTTTTGATATTGTTTATAAGCTGTGCCTTAGTCTACTGTCATAGGTGGGAGTGAGGAGAAGCACAGTTTCTGTTGGGTTTGGATCTGTCTGTAACCGCAGGTGTGTCTTAGAACTGAGAAATATCCCTAGGAATAAAAACTACTGGATAGTAGAATGGGACCGCTTTCCTGGCAGAGCCAGGCACACTGGCCTATATGTCTGGCCTGCCACAGTAACCAGTGCGTGTGCATGGGTTAAATTAAGAGACAAGTTTAAGGATTAAGTAAAGGACCTTCATACTTTATGGTGCTGAGGACTTGGGTTGCAGCAAAGACTTGAAGGCCAGTTGTTAGCGAAAGGTTTCCTGAAGACTTGTAAATTGCATTTTACAACAGTTAGTGGGATCCAGTTATGGGAGGGAAGAACAAGAATGCCCAAGAGATGAATGTGCTCTTGGACGAATTGAGCTATGCAGTGTTCCTTGAAGTAGATGGGACATCTGACTGACATTTATGCCATCAGCTGGAGCAGACAAGTGAGGGGATCAGGAAGCCAGTGGCTGTAGGACAGTGGGTGCAAAGTTGACAGGAGCTCTGGTAAGGTGTTAGTGCTGCAGAGGTGGCAGTGGGTGTGGCTGAGCTGCTGAGGATGATAAAGTGTAGGAAGGTAATGGTTTGAGTGACTTCAGTCAGCAGATTGAGGAGCATGACTAGAAAGGATTTTGGAAAAGAGGTAGTGTATATAAAGGCAGAACTGGTGTATATGTGTTTGTGTGTGTGTATGTGTGTGTGTGAGAGAGAGATTGGCTGTCTTCCTTGATTCGTATCCATTTTGTTTACTGAGGCAGGGTCTTGTGCTCCCCTGGAGTTCTTTGATTCTGGCCAGTCTAGCTAGCCAGCTTGTCCCAGGATCCCATAGCTCTACCTCTACAGTGCTAGGATTATAGCCAGGCCACCGCACCTGCTGGGCCCTTCTGTAGAGTCTATAGAATTCGAACTCTAGTGTTCATGCTTATGCAGCAAGCACTTAATGCACCACACCACGTGGTTTCGGTTAGGCCAGGAGGAAATGGCTTAGGGAGATAAGAGTCAGGATAGCAAAGGATTGGCTTTGATTCACGTGGGGACGGACAAGCTCTAATGATCTCAAGTAGTGACTACCTGAACTTGGTAAGAAGAGGTCAGAGCTGGGAAGTGAATGACAGACACATCCAGGGAGAATTGTGTCGGTGCCTGGGAGTGGACTACAGTACTGACAGTGACAAAGGGAGCTGTTGGTACGGGGTACATACAGTACACAGAGCTGTACCTGAAGCCTGCCAGCTGAGCAGAGTCCTCACTAGGATCATAGCTCTGGCAACCTGTGGGGAAAGACTTTGATCTGAGGTACCTGGATTTAGTCCTTTGGTATTCTGTACACTTGTTATGGTGTTTGCATCTCTGCTGTGGACTAGTCTCTCTCTTCTTTTTTACCAGGTTGCCTGTGCCTGGAGAAAGGAATGTGCTCATCACGAGTGCCCTCCCTTATGTCAACAATGTCCCCCACCTTGGAAACATCATTGGCTGTGTGCTCAGTGCTGATGTCTTTGCAAGGTGGAGCCAGCTGCTGGAGGAGAGTCCTCCAGAGGGCGGAGTGGGCCTCGGGAAATGGAGGAGTCCTTCCATGACCACCATCTCCTTCTAGGTACTCTCGCCTTCGCCAGTGGAACACCCTCTATCTGTGTGGCACAGATGAGTATGGTACTGCGACAGAGACCAAGGCCATGGAAGAGGGTCTAACCCCACAGGAAATCTGTGACAAATACCACGCCATACATGTTGACATCTACCGCTGGTTCAATATATCGTTTGATACGTTCGGTCGCACAACCACTCCTCTGCAGACCAAGTAGGTTCCTGATGATGAGGCAGAAATGGACTCAAGGAGAGGTTGGGGATACCGCAAAGACAGGAGCAGAGTGACTAGGGGCTTTGGTTCCCAGCATTGCCCTACAGTGTATCCTGGGTGGGAGGCTGAACAGGGACAAGGGTAGGGCCTGATGAAGTGAAAGGAAAGGGCTTCCTGCTTTCCTTACCATTTAGTGCTTCCTTCCTCTGGTTGCCTAGGAGGTTTGGTTTTAAGACAGGGTCTCACTGTCTAGCCTAAGATGGTCTCAGATTTGGGGCAATCCTCCTGCCTCAGATTTCCAACGGCTGGGAAGCACAAGTATGTGCTGCCACACCCAGCTTGGAGTCTTTAAAAACAGCTCCTCCCTACTTGTGTGTATTCATAACACATTCATTCTTCTCTGCCCAATCAAGCCCTTAGAGAAGCTATAGACAGACAGGTGGACAGTTGTTGCTGTTGTGTACCTCAGCCCTTATGCTGAATGAAGACCTGAATCCAAACATAAGACTCAGCTTGATACAGTCACACACTTATAATCACAGCATTTGGGAGGCGGAGGCAGAGGACTAGGAGTTGAAGTGGTGGTTAGTGTTGGCCATGTGAGACCTTTCTCAAAACCAATGAAACAAACCAAACATGATGTAAATGTAGAATAAGCAGAAGCGAACTGTAAAGTTAGAAGAGTGTGTACAGGCAGTTGGTGTCTGGAGAGCACCATGAGCACATCCAGTGGGTTCTAGCTAGGAATAGGCCTTCAGTGTGGGAGACTTCCCCCTGAATGAGGTCAGGTCTCTGGTTAGAGCAGTAGAGGAAGGGTCTATGCTTGTCTGGCTGTTCTTTCTCATCCCTTGCTTGTTGGCCTTGCTAGAATCACACAGGACATCTTCCAGAGGTTGCTGACACGGGGTTTTGTACTGCAAGATACTGTAGAGCAGCTTCGGTGTGAGCAGTGTGCACGTTTCTTGGCTGACCGCTTTGTGGAGGGAGTGTGTCCCTTTTGTGGCTATGAAGAGGCCCGGGGTGACCAGTGTGACAAGTGTGGCAAGCTCATCAATGCCATTGAGCTTAAGGTAAAAGGAAGAACTCAAGGAAGCCCAAAGGAAAAAAAATGATTTATGAGAACAGGGAAGGGGGTGCAGATTCAGACTTGACCTGGGGGAGCTGCAGGCTCTGATGAACGTACCACTGTACTTAAAAGACAGACCGGTCAGGATATTTCTTTAGAGACAGGGTTTCACTCTGTAGACCAGGTTAGACTGGAACTCATAAGAGATCCATCTGCCTCCGCCTCTGCCTCCTGAGTGCTGGGATTAAAATTTTGCGCCACTTCCACCTGGCCAGAACTTTAATGTTTAGTACCTAAGATCTTGTGCTGACCACAGAAGCCTGCTAGGACACTGAAGAAGCTTCAATGCTACTCTAGTTGAGTGGAAAGCTATGGTGCTGGAAAACTGATGGGATAGAAAAAGGAATGAGGGGCTGGAGAGATGGCTCAGCGGTTAAGAACACTGACTGTTCTTCCAGAGGTCCTGAGTTCAATTCTCAGCAACCACATGGTGGCTCACAACCATCTGTCATGGGATCTGATGTCCTCTTCTTCTGGTGTCTGAAGATATAGCTACAGTGTATTCATATACATAATAAAGAAATTTTAAAAAAGAAAGGAAAAGGAATGAGGTCAACGCCCTGGAGGCTAAGAATATTGGTTTGTACTCTGTCACTAGTACAGAGAAATGGGGAAAAGCTTTAGAAGAAGACTGTAGTGCTGGACAGTTAAGTAAGATGTTTTTTGGCTTGTGCTGGATTTGTAGATCAGTGGTAGAATACTTGGCTAGCAGGGGTCAGGTTCTGATTTTGAACCCTAGCAACACAGTAGGGAAGATGAGGCATGGTTAGTGCCGTCTGTGAACATAGGCAAGATTCAGAGCTGGATGCAACCGTAATGTTGGCTTTGCAAAGCGTGAGGTGCCTACAGACTTCAAAAGGAGCAGTCGGAAATAGATGTGGATTTCAGATGAGCTACGAGACACTATGTCTCACCTTCATACCTTAGGTCGGGGTTGGCAAGATGGTTGTGCACATAAAAACACCCAGATACCACATGGTGGAAGGAGAAAACAGACTTGATCTCCACTTGCTCACACTCACACACAAAATAAATAGATCAAAACAGCGCCATCCCAGACCTCACAGGCTGAGTATTACAGTGTGGTGCTCTGTAACCGACTGGTACTGAGGGTGCTCACTGCTGCCAGGGACCTGAGACTCGGGAGCAGATGCTGCAGCGGTGTGCTCACACAAGTCTCTGTTGACAGGAGGCCATAGTTGGAGGGATATGCTAGTCCTGAGCTGTGAGGCTGGACAGTCTCCCTCCTCTGTAGCCCTGATCTGCATGCTCCTACCAGGATCACACCCTCTGGAATTTGTCCTTACAGAGACCTCAGTGCAAAGTCTGCCGCTCCCACCCTGTGGTGAAGTCCTCGAAGCACCTGTTTCTAGACTTGCCTAAGGTAAGTTAGGCCTCCTTGGGCTGCAGCCACACACACTGGTAGCCAGCCACTCTCAAGTAGTTTTGTTTTAATTTTTAGATGTGTGCCACATGCCCAGTTTTATTGTTTTGTTTCTCTACTTTGTATGTGTGTGTGTGTATACATGAGGGCACATGCATGTGAGCCTGTGTGCTGTGTGTGTATAGGTGCCCAAAGAGGATAGAAGAGGTCAGATCTCCTGGAGCTGGAGTTATGGGCAGTTGTGAGCCACCCAGTATGGGCACCAGAATGGTGACTTGGATCCCCTAAAGAGTATTTTATTTCCAGTAGTCATTTATATAGATGCTCGGGAGCACAGCTTATGTAGACCTCGTGCCTACTTTGTCCAAGTCACTCTATTCAATAACTGGTACTAGGCAAAACTTAGACCTGGCACAGTTGTGTGACTATGTGCTTTTTTTTTTTTTTTTTTTTTCCCCGGAGCTGGGGACCGAACCCAGGGCGTTGTGCTCGCTAGACAAGCGCTCTACCGCTGAGCTAAATCCCCAACCCCAGACTATGTGCTTTTAATCCCAGCCTTCTCAGCACTAAAGAGGCTAAAGCAGGAGATAGAAGACTCATGAATGTAAAGCCAACTTGGGCAAAATAATATTAAGACTTGTGTTTCAAAAAATAATAAACACATTATTCTGATGAGACAGATTAGAGAGCACAAGGTGAGTCCCAGGCCCACTCCCCAGACCTTTTCTCCTTCACGGTTCATAGGCTTGGATTCACTATTTAGCTGAAGATGGCTTTGAACTCCTGATGCTCCTCCTCCTTCTCCCAAGTACTGGATTACAGACAGATATAGAACCAGGCCTAGCTATTTTCATCTACCATTCATATTCCAAAGTTTTAATTCCAAAATTGTTTTTATTTTTAAGAAGATTTTTTTGTTATATGTATGGGTGTTTGCGTGCATGTATCCCTTCAGCACATGCCTAGAGTACCCTCACAGCAGTGGTTCCCAGCCAGTGGGTTGGATATCAGATAACGTGCATATCAGATATTTACATTACTGCTCATAATAATAGCAAAATTACAGTTACGAAGTAACAATGAAATAATTTTATGGTTGGGGTCACAACATGAGGAACTGTATTAAAAGGCTCTCAGGACTAGGAAAGTTGAGAACCACTGCCTTATAGGAACTGAATTGAAGTTAGAGGTACAGATGGTTATGAGTTGCCAAGTGGGTGCTGGGAACCAAACCCAGGTCCTTGGCAAGAGCAGCAAGTTCTGTTAATCACTGTCTTAGTTAGGGTCTTATTGCTGTGAACAGACACCATGACCAATGTAAGTCTTAAAGGACAACATTTAATTGGGGCTGACTTACAGGTTCAGAGGTTCAGTCCATTATCATCAAGGCAGGAGCATGGCAGCATCCAGGCAGGCCTGGTGCAGGAGGGGCTGAGTTCTACATCTTCACCTGAAGGAAGCCAGGAACAGACTGAGCATCCCCAGGCAGCTAGGAAGAGGATCTCCAAGCCCACCCTCACAGTGACACATTTCCTCCAACAAGGCCACACCTTCTAGTAGTGCCACTCCCTGGGATGAGCACATGTAAACAGTCACAGCCACTAAGCTTTTTCTCCAGTCCCCTAATCTCAGTTTTTTTGATGGCCTTGTAATATTTCATTGTATACATACATTTCAGATACCATATTTAGTCATCTAAACTGTAAGAATTTTTGTTTTTTATTTTTCTGTTTTTGGTTTTTTGAGTCAGGGTTTCTCTGTGTAGCCCTGGCTGTCCTAAAACTCACTCTGTAGACCAGACTGGCTTCAAACGCACAGAGATGTGCCTGCCTTTGCCTCTCAAATGCTGGGATTAGAAAGAGGTGTTTTCCCCCACTGTCCAGCTGTTTCAGCTTTTTTAAAAATTAAAATATATCACTTCTCTTCCTCCAACTGCTTCCTCTCATGGCTTTTTCTTCAATTGTTTTTATATACATACATACATACCATTTACATAAATATACAACCTGTGGAGTCCCTTCAGTGTTGCTTGCATAGATATGATTTGAACCGACTGTTTGGTAATTAATCTTTCTTTTTTAAAGACCAAGTCTTTCTGGCCTAGGTGTTATATATGTGATCCCAGCAGTAGAAAACTGGTAGGATCAGGATTTTCAATCTTCGTTCCATCTTCTCCTCTAGAGTGAGTTTGAAACTACATCAGTGACATCCTGTATTACAAAAGCACAAAACAGTGTTCAGAGAGGTGGCTCACTGGGTAAAGACATCTGCCACCAATCCCTGGTCCTGCATAGTAGAAAGAACTGATTCTGACTCCATGGGTGTGTGGGTGTGCACACACACTCATACACACAGATGCACATGAAATAAATAAACATGCTGGGGCTTGAGTGTGTGCCTAGCATTCACAAGTTTTAAATTCAGTTTTCTGACTTCTGTCTCTGAGTAGCTGGAATTATAAACTATATACCACTGTACTCAGTTTAGTTTCAACATAGTTTTGCTTTTACAGACATCATATCATTATGGATATATCTTAAAGACTCAAGGGTTTTGTTTTTTTTTTGGAGCTGAGGACCGAACCCAAGTGCTCTACCACTGAGCTAAATCCCCAAACACGGAATTGTTTTTAGACTGGGTATCTTTGTGTAGCCTTCACTTCCCTGGAACGTGCTCTGTAGACCAGGCTAGCCTCTCAGGTGCTGGGATTAAAGCATGTACCACCATAGCCTGGCTGTGGCAGTTTTTGTTGAATAAAGTTGTTAATTTTTTAGATGTTCCTGAAGTCATGAATCTTTTAATTTTACTCATGTAGTACTGACTCAACTGTGCAACATTTGACTCACCGACCCTGACTATGTCCTGTATCCATGTCCTGTGTCCGTCCTGTGTTTTTATTTGTACCTCAGTTGGAGAAGCGCCTGGAGGACTGGCTGGGGACGACGATGCCTGGCAGTGACTGGACACCCAATGCCAGGTTCATTATTCGATCCTGGCTTCGAGATGGACTCAAGCCACGATGCATCACCAGAGACCTCAAATGGGGAACTCCTGTGCCCTTGGAAGGTTTTGAGGACAAGGTAAATACCTTTAGCTTTTAGTCATGGCTTAAAAACGTTCAGCCGCAGGATTGGATTCATAGGCTAGCTGATTAAAAAATTGATATTTCCTCTTAGCCTGAAACTTTGGGTTGGTTCCTATTTGTTTCCCTGCAGGTATTTTATGTCTGGTTTGATGCTACTATTGGCTACCTGTCCATCACAGCCAACTACACAGACCAATGGGAGAGATGGTGGAAGAATCCAGAACAAGTAAGCTGGGCTCAGTTAGACTGTCTGTGGGGACAGGGTGTTAGGTAAGAGGTGTTAGGTAGGTCCTGTGCTTGCTCCTCTGAAGAGAGTTTTAGGCAATGTCCCAATGTTTTCTCCTAGGTGGACCTTTACCAGTTCATGGCCAAAGACAATGTTCCCTTCCATGGCTTGGTCTTTCCTTGTTCAGCCCTAGGAGCTGAGGATAACTACACCTTAGTCAAGAACCTCATTGCTACAGGTAGGTCCTGGCAGAGCACTGTGGGATGTTCCCAGGGCGTGAGGCCCAAGGCGATTCGTGGAGGAGCCTGGAGACGCGCTGGTTCTCCATTAGGCATTGAGAATGCCATCCACAGGGGAGTGAGAACTGGAAAGCAAAATCTAAGACTGAACCTAGGCGTGCAGGCAGAGACAATGGCGGGGTGGGAGTGGGGCGCTGGACCCCCATGGCCTGTGTAAGCTCCTCAAGGACAGCTATCCTTGGGCAGTCAGCATTGAGAAGGAGGGCATGACTTGGTCCTCTTTTCTCCAGAATACCTGAACTACGAGGACGGGAAGTTCTCTAAGAGCCGGGGGATAGGAGTGTTTGGAGACATGGCCCAAGATACAGGGATCCCTGCTGACATCTGGCGATTCTATCTGCTATACATTCGGCCTGAGGGCCAGGACAGTGCCTTCTCCTGGACAGACTTGTTGATTAAAAACAATTCTGAGCTACTTAACAACCTGGGCAACTTCATCAATAGGTAGGGGGAACCAGTGGACCTCTCCACCCAGCAGGGAGGACGGCTAAGTGGGTGGAGGCTGGAGGCAAGGAGATGGGATTGGCCACATACTGAGCTGTGCACTGAGGTGGGTCAGCTGTAGCCAGGTGGTTTGATGGAATTGGTCACAAAGCAATCTTCGTGTATTATATTTTTATTAAAGGCCTTTCTAGAACTGGGGGCACATGCTCTCCTCACAACAAAGTTAGCCTGCAGATCACGGACTGCTTCTGTGAACAGAGGTTGTCTGGTGTCAGAGCTGTACTGTAACTCACTCTTTGCCGTTGCTGTTTCTGCCCTTGCAGCTGTTCTGCAAAGGAAAGAATATGCTGGGCTAAAGACACAGCTCAGTGACAGTGTTGCTGTAGCACATTCAGATCTCCATGGTTCATCCTCAGCACACACAGACACATGCCTCCTGCACTTAAGACGCTTCAGTCAGCGTTCTGGACCTTTAGCTCAGCAGCCCTTAGCCACATTTAGCAGCTTCATTAGAATATTTGTGAACTTAAAACATACTTCCACTTGATAATTCTTTTTTTTTTTTCTTTTTTTTTTCGGAGCTGGGGGCCGAACCCAGGACCTTGGCGCTTGCTAGGCAAGCACTCTACCACTGAGCTAAATCCCCAACCCCTCCACTTGATAATTCTTAATACTTCTAAAAATATATTGTGTAATTATTTAATTCATCTATTTGCAGAATTACATTCTTGGGAGAGAATATAGAATTTAACCTTCTAGTTTGAAGGGCCAGGAGTTATCAGGCTTGCACAGGCATGCCATGAGAACCGTTTTCTTGTTTGTTTGGTTGGTTATTTATTTAACATCTATTTACGGTTTATGTGTGGGGTATGATTGATAGTGAACATCAGTGTATAAGCTGATTCAGTTCTTCCTCCACCACATAGATGCCAGGAATTGAACTCTGGTCATCAAGCTTGATGGCAGCTTTTATCTACCTCATGAGACATCTGTCTGGCCCAAGCATGAAGACTTGTGGATGAATTTTTTCTATGAAAACTGGGCAATAACACTGTCTTTTTTTCCCTCTCCCCAAGAGCTGGCATGTTCGTGTCTAAGTTTTTTGGGGGTTGTGTGCCTGAGATGGTGCTGACCCACGATGACAGACGCCTGGTGGCACATGTCTCCTGGGAACTCCAGCACTATCACCAGCTGTTGGAAAAGGTTCGGTAAGTAACTTCCAACTCCGTCCGGTCAGTAATATGTTGGTATGGTTCACTATCCTGTGTACTTTGCCTTCTCCCTTCCCAGGATCCGGGATGCCTTGCGCAGTATCCTTACCATATCTCGGCATGGCAACCAATATATTCAAGTGAATGAACCCTGGAGACGGATTAAAGGCGATGGGATGGACAGGTGTGTTCAGGCGCTAGGGCTGGTTATAGGAATTAAGTGACATCCTCGTCCTGTGGCCTTGACATCCCTTTCTCTCTTCCTTTCCTTCCCTCTCTCAGGCAGCGGGCAGGCACGGTGACAGGAATGGCAGTGAACGTAGCTGCCTTGCTGTCTGTCATGCTCCAGCCGTACATGCCCACAGTCAGCTCCACCATTCAGACCCAGCTCCAGCTCCCAGAGGCAGCCTGCCGCATCCTTGCCACAAGCTTCATTTGTACCTTACCAGCAGGCCACCGAATTGGCACGGTAGGTCTCACTGATGTTGGTGGCTCTGGCCACTTAAAATCCTTATTTTTACAGTGCTGCCATTGGGGTGAGGTTAGTAGTGACCTAAATGTCTGTCTTAGGTGTGGGGCTCTACAGTTGTCCTCAGAAGCCCTCCCTCCCTCCCTCCGCACTCTGGCTTTGAGTGTAGTGCTATCTGTATATCCTTATCGCTGTTCCTGCCAGAAGTCAGGGAGTGCAGAGAACAGAAATGTCCTGTAAAAAACACCATGGCCTGGTGCTGCCGACAGCCCTCTGCTCTAACACTGATGGTGTCCCCTTATACCCTGTGCTTCCCCACTGGAGAATCTGGTTCTTCCACAGTGACTGCTGCCTTTGCAAACTCTCACTCTGTCATGCTCTTATTTCTCCTTAAGCATCTGGGATAACGTCAGAAAGCTTAATGTGGGAAGCGTCTCTAAGTGCTGTGCTGGAGATTGAGCAATCGCTGCAGATCAGTGATTGATTCTGACATTTGTTCCAACAGGTCAGTCCTTTGTTCCAGAAATTGGAAAATGACCAGATTGAAAATTTGAGGCAGCGCTTTGGAGGGGGCCAGGTGAGCAACCTAGACTGTGCCCTCACCCAGCAAAAGCCCTGGGATTGCCTCCTGATCTCCTTAAGTATCCTGACTCCTCTCTTTTTACCTCTGACCTTGCTGCTTCCTCACTTATGTTTCTTTCCTGTCTTAGCTAGAAGAGTCTTTGGAGTTACAGGTAACTGTTTCCTCTGAGATGTTACGTGAAACTTGAGGCCAGAGGGTATTTATGGCAGCAAGTAATAATTCTCTTCTCTTCTCTAGGCTAAAGGGTCCCCCAAGCCAGCAGTTGTTGAGGCAGTTACTATAGCAGGGTCGCAGGACATACAAGTGCTGGTGGATGAGGTGACCAAACAGGTATGAAGCTTTGACCCTGAGAAGTACAGAACCTACACAGGTCCTTGTCATGGGACTGCTGTGTCATGGGACTGCTGTCTCCCCCTCACCCCGATTCTTTTCTCAGGGAAACATAGTTCGGGAACTGAAAGCACAGAAGGCAGACAAGAACCAGGTTGCTGCAGAAGTGGCTAAACTCTTGGATCTAAAGAAACAGTTGGCTTTGGCTGAGGGGAAACCCATTGAAACTCCTAAAGGCAAGAAGAAAAAGTGAGAGAATGTTCACACAAAGTCACTTTACTGGGTATGGACAGTAATAAAGAATGTACAGTATATGTACAAGCCGAGCCCCTCTCCTTTGGTCGACCCTCAGTCCCCTCCTCAGCATGTGCACTGGAGATCACATGCTTGGCACTGGCGCGATGGTGCTGGGTACACTCCGGGAGAGACAGACAGGAGGTGATGCCAACAGTTCATGCTTGGTGCAGACTGACCATGCGGTCGATCAGAGCCCGCCGTGTGGTCTCTACCTCCTTGGTCAGGCGCTCGATTTCCTGCTTGAGCCGCTCGTTCTCTTCAGCAAGCTGTGCCACTTTCCTCTCATTCTCCTGCTCCTTCTCCTTCATGCGCTGTTTCCCAGCCCGGGCTGCGCACTGACCACTCTGTTTCCGTTTCCTAGTTCTTCCTTGATCTTCCTCTTCTTCCTCCTGAGCCATAGAACTCTGACTGGAATCTGGAGAGCGAGGGCTTTGGGAGGTGCTTGTGACCTCTGCTGGCCCTGGCTCCTCAGTCAGCCAAGCTAGGGATGCAGGGTCAAGAGTAGTGAAGGTTTTTGATTCTTCCTTTGAGAAAATGAAGAAGGGGAGATGGATATTAATTACTTCAGGAGAGGCATACATCGCCAGTTAACTGGGTTTTATTTTATTTTTACTTGGTTAGCTTGGTCTGGCCATGAACTGAGCCTCTTGGCACTTTTAAAAAGTGCTGGGGCTATGGGTCCATGCCATCATCCTGCTTGCCCATCCGGGGACAGCACTCACCTCTTCGTTTCCTGGGGATGAGATATAGGTGCCCCCAATTTCATCTGAGGACAGGACCTCCTGCAGATCCTCATACCAGGCTTCCAGCTCCCAGCTGGACACTGTCTCAAAGGCGAAAGGCAGAGACTCAGCTGCCATGACTGTAGTTGGACCGGGTTCTGGAAAAGGACATACATTCCATTCACCACAGTTGGTGAACTGATCTCATGCCTGTTTTAACACATAGAATTTAAAGTGCACTGGTCTTACACAACAGATAAGGGCATACATAGGTTGTCACTCCTTGAAAGCCACATTGGAATAGGGTGGGGGTGGAGAATCAACTCCCACAAGTTGTTCTCTGACCTGCACACCACTGCACACAAACTAAATGAGTGTTGGGATGGGGAGGTGGCTACCACCAAAGCCCAGCAGTCTGGGTTTAATACTGCCAGATTCAACTCTTTCAATGTCCAGATGATCACATACACATACACACCATGGCCAGCAGACAAACCCCAAACAAATAAATGTAATTTAAAAACTAAATCAGTAAATGTCAATATTATTTAGTTATCTCTACTATTTTGTTTCAAGCTTTAATTTGCGTGTGTATACATGATCAGTGTTTGGGGGCCAGAGGCTTTGGCTCTCCTGGAACTGGAGTTCCAGGCTATGTGAACCACCTGATGTGGCTGCAGGAAGCCTGATTTAGGTACAGCAGGAAAGCAGCAAGCATGCGTAACTGATAAGCTTTCTCTCCAGACTCTATTGCCAGTCTTCTTTTGTTGTTTGACACAGGGTCTCTGTGTAGCCCTGCCTGTCCTAGAACTCATGCTGGCCTCAAACTCAAAGAGATCAACTCCCAAGTGCTGGGACTAAAGGTGTGCATCACTATACCTGACAGAACCTACCCTTTATTCAGAGGGATTTACTACAGATAACTTCAGGATCCTCTCAAGTTCTGAGATACAGGAATGAGCCACTGTGCCTGGCTATGCATACATATTACAGGATTACAGTAAAAGTATTCAACTCATTTGGGAACACTACTGGTAATTTCTAGGGGCAATTACCAAGCTATTTGTACTCCTTTTTTCTTGTGTGGGAAGCTTGAACTAAAGGTCCTTTGGGTTTAATCTTGGTGTGGACTAAGAATTGGGAAAACAAACCAGTTGCCATTTTTGAGGCTGACTTTGAGACAAGCCAGCTCTAAAACAATATTATGGGGTCAGAGAAAGACATGGTCTGACAGCAAAAGCTGGTTCTGGTCAAGGCCTGGTCTAACCCTCATCCCAGCAAAGCAAGTTGAGCAGCATTAGGAGCTGACTGGGAGGGTGGCTAAGATTACCTGCTTTCAGGTGTGGTGATGTATGAAGATGCACTTCCTTCTGGAACACTGTGGAGAAAGGGGAAGAAACAGGTCCTTTACCTCTAGCCTCTTACTGGTCTTTCTCTAGCTGGTTTCTTAATTTCTGTCATGGGATTTTGAGACAGTTTCTCTGTGAAGCCCTGGTCATCCTGGAATTCTGGAACTCAACTCTGTAGACCAGGCCACAGAGAGGGTCGTGTGTGTGTGTGTGTGTGTGTGTGTGTGTGTGTGTGTGTGTGTGTGTGTCCCTGAAGCCAAGGACAGGCATGCTTAACTTTATTTTTAGTTGCTGACATTTGTAGTCCTGATTACATAATAGCAAAGTCCTGGCCAACTAAGTTTTCTCTAAATCCAGATAGACCTCAGATCTGCCAAAGTGAGAACTAAAATACAGGGAAGAGAGATTTCAGCAGTATTTGCTTAAACTCCATTCCCACCCTAGTAGCCTCCAGCACAGACCTGCCCTGGGATCTCCATCTCCTTTGGTTGTTGAGCAGGCATTCAGCTTACACAAAAGGCCTTTCCTACCAAGGGGGTACAGTTCTTACTAAATGGCAACTATAGGTGCCTAAAGCCAAACATTTGGTATCCTTTCCTCCCTTCTCAGATACCACAGCTCAGTCTAAAGCACTGGCAACTTCAATATTCTTTAGAAGTACCCAAAACCTAAGTGTTTCTCACTGTTTCTCATTATTTCCAGATGTAAACTTACCATGCATTTCATTCCCTAGATTATTTTTGGAAGCCTTGAAATCTTTTTTTTTTTTTTTTTTTTTTTTTTTTTTTTTTTTTTAGACAGGGTCTTGCTGTGTAGCTTTTGCTGTCCTGGAACTTACTTTGTAGACTAGCTGGCTTTGAACTCAGATCTACCTGCCTTTCAAGTGCTTGGGTTAAAGGCATTTGCCATTATTTCCAGCTAAGATCTCCTGTTTCTATTCTTGTCTTTTTTATTTTCATGGCTGCGGGTTGACCTAGGCCCCTCTACATACTACTATTGAGCTACACACTCAACCCTTTGTTTTTGTATTTATTTTGAGTTAGGATCTGCTGTGTATCCTTGCTGGCCTGGAGCTCAGAGCTCTGCCTGCTCCTACCTCTTTGAGTGTTGGAATTAAATGCATGTGCTATGACATGGGGTCTTTCCCCAACCCTTTTAATTTAGGACATTCCTCTGCTCAGATCCCCCAATGGATTCCTGTTTCAGGACTGTGAAAGACTAGCATCCTGAGAATGCTTGCAAGGCTCTACAGGACCTGCTACTTGAGTTTCCATTCACCACCCTCTCCTGCTTACTCTAGTCCAGCTAGCTCACTGCCCTGCTCCTAAAGATACTGGCACACTCATCTCAACCCTTCTACTCCTTCTCTCCCTTCTATAAAGCTCTTCCACATTACCTGCTTGGCTCACAGGCTTACCTTCTTTCCATGTCACCCACCCACTGAGGCAATTACTGAGTGATAGAACCTCTAGCCACCATCCTGAACTATTTTTTCCCTGCTTTTGTTTTTCCCCCCTTTTGCTTTACACTGAAATGTAAGTTTTATTGAGAACAGTTTCGTCTTTTGCTTCTAATATACCCTGGATCCCCAAATGCTTGGCACATAGTGGGTGCTTATTAGGCATTTGTTAGGAACGAATAGAGAAGAACTAAGCCCACTGAGCCCAAAGGCAGAGCTGAGCTGCCTGTCTCTGGGGACTGCAGACGCAATATTGCCCTGAGTGTTTCTCTGCAGGGTTGTCCTCTAGGGAAAACTCCTTGGTCTTCCAGTGTGTGGGACCTGGCTTTCATCAGCAGAGGAGCCCCAGGCCTGAGGGTGCAGAGACAAACAGTGGGCTGGCCTGATGCAACGGTTACAGAGATTAGTTGGGAGACAGGACTGAGGAAAGAAGCAGAGATCAGTCCTAAGAGAAGCAGAAGACCCTGGAGAGATCCCAAGTAATTTCCCATAGTTAAAGAGACCCAGGCTGCTCTCTTGTACGGAAACCCAGAAACCTCTGGGGAAAAGGGAAAAACCCATCTATGCTCCTCCCACCGGCACCCCCACTCGCAAAGATCTGTCAGTCTTTGAGTTGTCTTGAACGTTAGAGACAGCTACTAAAGTGGCCATGTTGGTGGTCCCTGAGGCGCTTCAGCTTGAAAGAATTGGGGGGAATGAGGCTGGTGGAGAAGAGGTGCTAACAGCCGGAGTCCCCAACATTGGGGGGTGTGTCCTGTTGCCCCACCTTTCCTGCGAACCGCCTAGGCCTAAGATGGCCCGCAAATGGTCAGTACTGAGACAAATTTTCGAAGGCAACCGGAGTCCCTTTGCAGAGCTGGGACCAACCTGAGACAAGGGAACGGGAATGCAATCGCCCAAAGAGGTGGCCTGTAAGCACCATTCCCGAATCAGGAATTACCCGCCTTCACTCGCCCCTCAGTCTACAAACTCACAGTGGAAGGGGTGGGGCTACACCCTCAAGGACAGTTGCCTCTAACTTTATGGAATAGCTATGCTGGCGAGGATGGGAAAGTAAGGGGTAGACGGAGTCAGTACTCGCCTCTCTCCTCAGGTTCCGGCTGTTATTTTGGCTCTGTCGCTGCCACCCGCTCATCTTCAACATGATATGATCGACGTATTAGACTCAAGATACTGACCTCTGGAGCGGAGAGCGAGTATCTTTTATGCTATTCGGTCCCTCCTGGGGGGGGTAGTGTCCAGGAGCCTACCAATCAGAAAGCGGCACGCTGGCACTGGCTCCGCCTCACCCCTCACGTCCGCCACTCAGGAGTCCCGTGGCCCCGCCTCCATCGCGCCCTCTGGCTCGAGAGTCTACGTTATCTCGGACCCGGAAGTGGCTTTGGGTCACGAGGCTTCGCAGAGGAGGTGAGTGAGTCATGCGCGCGCGCGGAGGAGAGTGCGGCGAGGGAGGGGATGACGTGGGGGGGCGGAGGGGGAGCGGGGATGATGCAATGTTTGGCAACCGGTGTCCGCGCGCGCACGCGCAGGAGACGTCGATGGTGGTGGGAGGTGCTGGGGAGCGGGCGGGAGGGGGGGATGGGGGAGAGAGGAAAGAAGGCGGAGCGCCAGATCACAGTGTCCAACGGCCCCAACGGCTGTCCTTCCTGAACTTGTCTGCCCACCTCCCATCACCTTTAACTTACTCCTCCATAAAAGACTCTCATTTTCCCTGGCCCCTCCCAACTAATGGGCACCGAGGCTCTTGAACCTCTTTAAAGTTTCCAATTTGTTCACCTGGATTGACATCTTCTGGAGTCTTTTAAGAGACCTCCTCTTTTAGCCTTCTAACGCTTCCCAAAGACTGAGGTACTGGCATTTCCTTGGTAGTCCATCCGCTTCTCTCAGAAGGGCACCTTTAACGTTTGTTTCAGAATCGTCCACTGCGTGCCAGAATTCAAGTTCTTTGTAGAGTGTAGCCTGCTGCCTACTTATCCTACCCCTGCTTTGTGTGATGCTCTTATGCCCTTCACTAAGCCCAATACCCACCCTTTTCCTTCTCCAAGATAGCAAGTCCTGTGACTCCCTGCTGATTAGCTGGCCTCATGCCTCTAAGTGTCTGGGTTCACGACCTAGAGACTGGGACGTGCATGCACTTGAGCGCATGATTGCCTGGACTGGGTCATTCTAGTTTTAATTTGCCCAAGGAATCTACCGTACTCAGTTGTAAATTAAAGAATGATAGGTAAAGGTAAAAACAGCACTGTGAAGAAAACTTGAGTAAAAGTAAAAACATCTTGCAAAACCTATTTTTTGTGCCATGAAAACAGAGGCCATGTGGTGGCCTATTACATAGTCTGTCGTACACTCGGGAGGGGCAAGCCAGAGTTTGTCTAAGTAGAAACTGAACCAAGACCGGTTGCTATTGGATGGTGCGACAGTGACAGGTCCTTGGCCAGACTGCTCCTTCGCTCCAGACCTTCATTTCCCCTTCTGTTAGTAGAGGTTGGGGGTGGGCTGAACCAGATGGTCTCTCCTGGCCTAAAGACAGACCAGGTTGTCAGTGACAGGCAGAGGTCATGTGACTTGACAGGCTGAGGTCGTGTTGTGACATGTTGACCTGGAGAGGCGGGTCAAGTCTCTGCACACTACCCGGGAAGCCTTTGGGGCGGGGCAGGGCAAGTCGCGACTTTCATCTTTTAGGGCTGGCCCCTCCCGGACCTGACATTCCTGACTCCCCCAACAGATTGTGGCTTCGGAAGGGGCCCCTCCCGAGGGAGGATTGGGATTGGCCACCAGTGGCCTGGGAAGAGGCCCAGATCCTTCCGCGGAGGGCGGGGGGGGGGCCGCGTGGGGTGTTTGTTCTCTTGGGGATTAATGGGGGGTTGTGGGGGAGGGGTAGGCGCGCTCCCGCATGCGCACTGCGTCCCCTCCTGTTGGCTCGCTGCTGTCCGCTGGGCGGGGGCCCGGCCCCGCCCCTCTCCCGTCCGGGCAGCGGCGGCGGCGGCGGCGGCTGCGGCGGTGGCGGCGGCAGCGACGGCGGCGGCGGTAGCAGTCTGCGCGGTGCCTTCTGGGAACGGAATCCCCAGGGCTGCCCCTGGCCCCTATGGCGCATGCGCGGGAGGCCGCTCGGTGATCCGCGGCGGCGGCGGCGGCGGCGCTTCCTGCTAAGACCGGCCGGGGCCGTACCGGAGGCTGGGCTCCACTGACCCACCTCCCACCCCCTCCCACTCACCCCTCTGGGCCGCGACTGCGCAGGGCGGGGCCAGCCGAACCATGGGCCGCGGTGAGTGCGGGGCCCGGCCCCCCCGCCCCTCCCCCTCCCTTCTCTCTCCTCCCCTTCTGTCCCTACCCTCTGCCCCCTCCGCGTCCTTTCGGCCCCTTTTCCCGGCCCCATCCACAGCCCCGCACCCTCACCTGCCCCGCCGTTTCTCCCCCTCAGTGCCTGACTTCTGCCTTCCTGACCTCCCTCCCTTCAGTGCTTCGCCCACCCTCCACCCGCCCTCTCCCCAAGTTCCTTCCTACTTCGTGCGCCTGCCTTCCCCTCCTCCCCAAGCTGAAGGAAGCAGTCTGGGTGACAGGGCGCCTTGTTATGAGAGGGAAAGTTTGGAAGCCGTCAGTGTGCGGCGGGAGCGATGGTGAGGTTGGTGAAGGGTACTTGCAGGTCTAAGGGCCGTCCCTACATGTCAGGGAATGCTTCTTGTTGTTAATTGGAAGCCAGTGGGGGATTATGAATCCCCTTTTCGTCGGCTTGAGAGGACCAGGAGCTTCTCAGGATCCTGGAGGAAGACAGAGCTCTGGTTTCAGCCTCCTTGGAGGTCCAAATGAATTAGATCCGAGATTGTTGGATGGAGTGGGCATAGGGGGATTTCAGCTGGTACCACCCTGCCAGGCAGTTGGGCAATTGCTTGGTGACCTGTGGGGCAATCTGTACTTTTTATATGATCTTCCTGGGGGAGGGGACAGCAGTGGCCAGACACTGGGAAACTTCCTAGTGGCCTGGCATTATGGGAATTTGCCCACACTCCTTGTTGAAGTCTTCTGTGCCTAGACAAAGGGAACTAGCCCTTCATATGTCAAGAAATTAGGGTATGGTTTTGTGGTCCTTGGGAGTTGAGGTGCTGAACTCCTCTGGTCTCTAGGGACCAGGCTTGGAGGGGACAGTTGTAGACATGGTGAGCAGATCCCTGATGCAGGCACTTCGTCATGTTATTTAGGGACCTTTGCTTGAGTGCCCTGGGCCGTGGTGGTCAGGTAGATTGAGAGGCCCTTCTCTCCTTGTGTTGCAGGTGTGGGCTAAGCTGGTGGCCCCGGCTTTAGAGTGGACCCCACAATGTTTGCAGAGATGTTCAGGTAGCCATGGTGGTATGACAGGACTCCCTCTGCCTTCCGGGAACTCTCCCTCAGGTACCCAGCCATTGAACCCTCTTGGTGCCCACATGGATGTCTGTGTTGCCAGGCACAAGGGAGCTGATCGCACACAATGAATGGAGGGAATGAGAGCAGTGCAGCAGACAGAGCCGGGGGCCCTGCGGCCACGGCTGTCCCCATCGGGTGGCAGCGCTGTGTACGAGAAGGTGCTGTGTACTATATCAGGTAAGGTGCCTTCCTCAGATCAGAGCTTTGGTTTCTGGCACTCCCTACCTCCCCCCAGCCTTTTGCTCTCTTTATCTCTGGATCCATTCACTCTGTGTCTTCTCTCATCCTTTATGCCTGGCCCTGCCTGGGCAAGCATTTAACTGTCCTTTAGGAATGATCTCCAGATTGGCTGAAATTAACCCCATATCCATGACCCTGTTCTTTCGTAGCCCAAGTGGCACAGAGCTGTCTTCCTTGGAGCAAACCCGTAGCTACCTCCTCAGCGATGGGACCTGCAAGTGCGGTCTGGAGTGTCCACTCAATGTACCCAAGGTCAGAGCTGTGGGGGATGCCAGTTCTCATAAGCCAATTACTGACCACCATGCCTTCTCGAGATCCCACCCCTCAGCGTCCCTCTCCATACTTCCTACCTTACAGGTTTTCAACTTTGACCCTCTGGCCCCGGTGACCCCGGGTGGGGCTGGGGTGGGGCCTGCATCGGAGGAGGACATGACCAAGCTGTGCAACCACAGGCGGAAAGCTGTTGCCATGGCAACTCTGTACCGCAGCATGGAGACCACCTGCTCACACTCTTCTCCTGGTGAGTGTCTGCCACTTTAGAGAAAAATGGGGGAAACCTGGGGCCTGGAAGGTGGATGGTGGGTGAGCGATCTGAGAAGGCCCAGGGTGGAGTCAATGGAGAACAGCTTGGTGAGAAAGGACATGGTGGTGACTTGTGGGAGTTGGGACTGGAGAAGACAGCGTTCACAGCAGGGACCCACAAGCTGACCTTCACTTTTAATTTATTGCAGGAGAGGGAGCAAGCCCCCAAATGTTCCACACTGTGTCCCCAGGGCCCGCCTCTGTCCGCCCTTCTTGTCGAGTTCCTCCTACAACTCCACTTAATGGGGGTCCTGGCTCCATTCCCCAAGAACCACCTTCAGTTCCCCAGGCCTTCCCTCCTCTAACAGGCCCTGCAGGGCTCTTTCCACCCCGGCTTCCTGATCCAGTTCCTTCTGCAGGCAGCAGCAGCCCTTGTTTCCTTCCAAGAGGCAATGCTCCCTCTCCAGCCCCACCTCCTCCATCTGCGATCAGCCTCAATGCCCCCTCCTACAACTGGGGAGCTTCCCTCCGATCCAACCTGGTGCCCTCTGACCTGGGCTCTCCTCCAGCCCCTCATGCCTCCTCTTCACCACCTTCAGACTCTCCTCTCTTCCACTGTAGTGATGCCTTAACACCTCCTCCCGTGCCCCCAAGCAATAATCTCCCTGGTCCCCCTGGTCCCCCTGGTCCCAGCACTCAGCCACCAGTGTCTTCAGCCACTATGCACCTGCCCTTGGTCCTGGGATCCTTGGGAGGGGGCCCCACAGTGGAGGGGCCTGGGGCACCCCCATTCCTTGCTAGCAGCCTGCTCTCTGCAGCAGCCAAGGCCCAGCAGCCCCAGCTGCCCCCTCCCAGCACTTTACAGGGCCGAAGGCCCCGTGCCCAGGCCCCCTCAGCTTCCCATGCATCACCCCGTCCCTCTCAGCGGCGTCCTCGCCGGCCCCCAACTGTCTTGAGGTTGCTAGAAGGGGGAGGCCCTCAAAGCCCTAGACGGAGCCGTCCTCGGGCCCCTGCTCCTGTCCCTCAGCCCTTTCCTCTCCCAGAGCCGTCCCAGCCTATTCTCCCCTCTGTGCTGTCCCTACTGGGACTCCCCACCCCTGGCCCTTCCCACTCGGATGGAAGCTTTAACCTTTTGGGGTCAGATGCACACCTTCCTCCTCCCCCAGCCCTCTCCTCAGGGAGCCCTCCCCAGCCCAGGCACCCCATTCAGCCCTCTCTGCCTGGGACCACCAGTGGCAGCCTCAGCAGTGTGCCAGGTATGAGTGTTAATGGGGTTCCTAAGCTTAGCCGTACAGCCATCCAGGGAATTGGGGTGGGGGGGAAAGTTTAGAGAGCATTGGTGGGTTTGGTGGTTTGTGTCAGAGATTGGGTCTGTGGATGCTAGAAAGAGGACTTTCCTGGAGCTGAATTTGTTTTCTTTTACAGGTGCCCCTGCCCCACCAGCTGCCTCCAAAGCCCCCGTAGTTCCCAGCCCTGTGCTTCAAAGCCCATGTGACAAAGGGCTGGGGTTGGGGGCAGGCCCAGCCTGCCCTCTGCCTCCCTTGGCTGGTGAAGAGGCTTTCCCTTTCCCCAGCCCTGAGCAGGGCCTGGCGCTCAGCGGAGCTGGCTTCCCGGGGATGCTGGGGGCCTTGCCTCTCCCTCTGAGTCTGGGACAGCCTCCACCTTCTCCATTACTTAGCCACAGTTTATTTGGTGTGCTGGCTGGGGCAGGGCAGCCTCCTCCTGAGCCCCTGCTGCCCCCACCAGGGGGACCTGGCCCTCCCTTAGCCCCAGGCGAGCCCGAAGGGCCTTCACTCTTGGTGGCTTCTCTGCTCTCACCACCCCCTTCCGACCTCCTCCCCCCTCCTTCTGCACCCCCTAGCAACCTCCTTGCCTCTTTTCTGCCCCTGTTGGCCCTGGGCCCCACAGCTGGGGATGGAGAAGGATCTGCAGAGGGAGCTGGGGGTCCAAATGGGGAGCCATTTTCAGGTTTGGGAGACCTGCCTCCCCTACTATTCCCCCCACTTTCAGCCCCACCCACCCTCATAGCTTTAAATTCTGCGCTGCTGGCTGCCAGCCTGGATCCCCCATCGGGGACACCCCCCCAGGTAAGGCCCAGGGGATGAGCTGGTGAGGCAGAATAAGAACTAAATCAGGAT
The DNA here is from genome assembly GCF_011064425.1 of Rattus rattus. NCBI lineage: Eukaryota > Metazoa > Chordata > Mammalia > Rodentia > Muridae > Rattus > Rattus rattus. The sequence goes on along the minus strand of NC_046154.1, from coordinate 205,719,427 downwards.
GGGCTCTCCCCTGGGAGGAGTAGGGTGGGGAAGAAGGGAGCAAGGCCACTTCACTTAAAGTCTTAAGTGTGTGTGGGAGGTACTATATGCCTGTCAGACACTTCACCACATGCTATAACCATTCTTCTTAGCCCTGTGTCCTGAGTGCCCCCCAACCTGGACCACCTACCTCCAGTGTCACCACGGCAACTACTGACCAGGGGGCCTCCTCTCTGGGCAAGGCCCCCTCCAACTCAGGGAGACCCCCTCAACTTCTTAGCCCTCTGCTGAGTGCCAGCCTGCTGGGTGAGTAGCATGAGACAGGCAGTCAAAACCAGGCAGAGTCTCTCTGACCTGAAGAGAGTGTGGGTCAGCTCAGTGTGGAGGGAGAGGCCCTGACTGTAATTTCTCAACAGGTGATCTGTCTTCACTGACCAGCAGCCCTGGAACCCTCCCCAGCCTGTTGCAGCCTCCTGGCCCTCTTATTTCCAGCCAGTTAGGACTGCAGCTCCTCCCTGGGGGGGGAGCGCCTCCCACCCTATCAGAGGCCTCTAGTCCCCTAGCCTGCCTGCTACAGAGTCTCCAGGTAAGTACATGGATGGGTCAGGAAGAAAGCATTTCTTAAACCGGGGAAATTTTTCTGAGTACAGAGGACTGTGGTTAAAATAGAGATGTTTTTGCCAGCAGATCCCTCCAGAGCAGCCAGACGCTCCTTGTCTGCCCCCTGAGAGCCCCGCCTCAGCCCTCGAACCGGAGCCTGCCCGGCCTCCCCTCAGTGCCTTAGCCCCACCCCATGGTTCTCCTGACCCCCCAGTCCCTGAGCTGCTCACTGGGAGGGGGTCAGGGAAACGGGGCCGGAGGGGAGGAGGGGGACTTAGGGGCATTAACGGTGAGACCAGGCCTGGCAGAGGCCGAAAGCCGGGCAGCCGCCGAGAGCCTGGCCGGCTGGCACTCAAGTGGGGGACACGTGGTGGCTTCAATGGACAAATGGAACGGTCCCCAAGAAGGACTCACCATTGGCAGCATAATGGGGAGCTAGCTGAAGGGGGTGCTGAGCCCAAGGATCCACCCCTTCCTGGGCCCCATTCTGAGGACCTTAAGGTAGGTGTCATAATGTCAGGTTCAGGTTCTGGGCTCTAGTGCACATGTCTCCCTTTTTCCACACACACTGTCCATCTTCCCCCAGGTGCCCCCGGGGATAGTCAGAAAGTCTCGTCGTGGCCGGAGGAGAAAATACAAGTGAGTGTGAGGCCCACCCCTGTGCCCCCTATTGTTGGGACTAGAGAAGTGTCCACATAGTGCCACTTGTTTTTGTGGTGTTGGGGGTCAAACCCAGGGCCTGCGCATGTTAAGCCCAGTGTTGTACCACTGAATCATATATACCCCTGGGCCCAAAGAGTGGCTTGCTTTTCAGAAATGGCAAATACTTGAATCTGAATAAGGACATTGTGCCTTTACTGTCCAAATGTAGAAAGTCTCTCACCCAGCCTTGGGAAATTCACCTGGTGCTTGGGAGCTGTTCCTGATCATCTGTGCCCTTATTGCAGCCCTGCCCGGAACAGCAGCAGCAGCTCCCGCCAGGACGTTACCTTGGAGCCCAGCCCTACAACCCGAGTACGTGTGGTCTTGGGTGGGTGTGGGGGTTACAGGCATAAGAGGAGGCAAGCCAAGAATGGAAGGTTAGCGTGGTAGGGAGAAAGACTCCTGTTACCTTAGCTAACTGATCACTTCCTTCGACTTCTCTTGTACAGGCGGCTGTCCCTCTGCCTCCCCGGGCCCGCCCTGGACGTCCTGCCAAAAATAAGAGGAGGAAACTGGCCCCATAGCAGCCAAACCTGGAGCTGGAATCTGACCCTGACTGGGGAGAGCTGAGTGCTGAGCCTTGGGAGCCCCTGCCAGCCACGTGCACCTGTGGACAGTGGGTGGGGGCACCACTCCCCACTCAGAGCACAAACGCAACCCCTTCCCCTACAAATCCTATCCTGAGCCATTGCAGGGGGTAGGGAAGCTCACCCCCTCCCCCCCAAAGCCATGTCACTGAAGAGGCCTGGGGGGGTGGTATATGGCCCTCTCCCCATCAGGCGCTAAGGGGAACACCCCTTCCCCAGGTCTTTTATTTGTTTAAGTTATTTTTGCACAAATGACTCTTTTATATTTAATTCGACTTTTCATTGCCTCCCTTCTTAAAGCCAGCAGGCTCAGTTTACAAACCTGTGAGCTACTGTTGGCTGCTGCCCTCCTCCTCCCCAGTGAAAGGTACAGAGCAATAAGCATCATGCACCTCCCCGCACCCCACTGCATCCCTCTGCCTCTGGCTCAGGTTGCTCAAAGCACAGATCCCCTCTTATCCCTATCTCCAGGATCGAAACACATAGCCTCATTTCAAAGTGTAGCCAGGTTCCCTCTGCTTTCCTCTGGGATATGAAAAGGGGGCCAAGAGGACTTTGGATCTCTCCTCCCATACACACTACACTGGCCCTTCTCCCCCATCAAACGCTCAGAGACGTTGTGATGATGCCACTGAGGATTATGCAGCGTGGTCCAACCGGAGCGGCCAGCATGACCAGCTGACCAGGGGCTGCCTCCTGCCTTTTTTTTGTAAAGACAAGACCCTTGGGAGTTTTAATTCTGTTTTGTACTTGCCCTGTGGGGCCTCCACTGCTTTTCTATGGGAGACACTCTTAATTTAACAGATGAGAATATTTTGAAACTCTGGTTCTGGCTCTGTACTCATTTTTTATTTGGTTCTTTGGTAAGAACAGATTACAACTGAAATAGTCTCATAATAGTGTGGCTTGGATTGTTAGGTATGCACGTCTGTCAGTGCTGCCTCTTCGAAATCCAGGAAACACAACAGAGGCTCCACGGTACAACAGCATTTAATGGTCAGAGACGGTTGTACAGTATTAGAATCAGCCACAGAGCTGTGTGAGGACAGGATCCAGTCCTCTCCCACAGCAGGCAAGCACTTACTGGACAAGAGCTGGCATGTGGCTGGGCCCACAACCTCATCCCGTGATAGCTCCCAGCTCCCACTCTTCCTCAGGGGAGGGTGTGCACCCCACATGCAAGAAGAACCCTTGCCCTTGTCAGGTGGGATGGGACTGTGAGTATGGTCAAGGGGAAGCTCTGTGGAAGTGTCTGACAAAGCTCAGGGGCAAGGGTTACCCCAGCTCCCCAACTCCCAGTGGCGCTCACTTTCCCAGCTTCTTCATCCGAGCATCAATGCTGGCAAAATTCCCCTCAACTGTGGCCAAGTTTTCACGCATCGTTGTCTGAACCTACAAAAGGGGAAGAGAAGCCTTATGTTTGTTTGGCCCAGGTGTCTATCAGATGAGGAACACCCATAAGAAACTGTAAGAAAAAGAAACAGAGTGGGTAAGATCTACCTCAGTTGCTGGAGTGCTTGCCTAGCAAGCATAAAGCTCTAGGTTCAATTCCTAGTCCCACATAAAATCTCATGCACCCCAGACATAGTGGCAAGCAAGCCCTTTAATTCCAGCACTTGGAAGGCAGAGGCAGATGGAGCTCTGTGAGTCTAGTCTGGACTTGGGGCAGCCAGGGTTTACATAAAAAAACCTTGTCTTGAAATTGAAAACAAAACAAGGTCATAGTTTGATGCCAACAAGGGCAAGGGTCTGGAGAGATGGCTCAGAAATTAAGAGCACTGGCTACTCTTCTTGAGGACCCAAGTTTAATTCCCAGCACCTATGTGGGATACATGAAAATTGTCTCTAAAAGAAAGAAAAACACAGCTTTGGGTCTCTGGTTTTGGGAGGGGTGGGTGGGTGGGTGGAGGGAATGTTTGGAGCAGCAGTTTCCAGACTACCCTTTGGGTCCTGTGGCCTTAGGTCAGGGTCTTCAACTAAGGATCTGACCGACCTTCAGAGCTACTACTTATTTTATGAAAGGACAGGTGACTTCAATGAGATTAAGTCGTCATAGGTTCAGAGCTTTAGAAAGCTAGAAGAAAAATACACCAAATTTTTTTTTTCTTTTTCAAGACAATTTCTTTCCCTTGATGTCCTGGAACTCACTCACTCTGTAGACCAAGCTGGCGTTGAACTCAGAGACACCCCTTCCTCTGCCTCCTGAGTGCTAGGATTAAAGGTGTGTGCTATACCACATCTGGCTTTTTCTTTTCTCCATTTATTTTGAGACTAGGTCTCGTGTAACCATGACTGGCCTGGAACTCACTATGGTTACCAGGCAGGCCTGGAACTCAAGAAATCCCCAACTCTGCCTCTGGAGTGTTAGGGTTAAAGGTGTGCAACGCCACACTCTTTATGACGGTTTGTAATGTAGTTCTCCCCACAGCACTAAGAATAGTTCTTCCCATAGAGACTGAGTACTAGCTGTGTGCTGAGCATTTGCCACTGCAATCAATAAAAACAGGCTGCTGCTGCTGCTGCTCAAAAGTGTTGAGCAGTTAGAAACCCTGACTGCTTCTGCACAAGACCTAGGCCCAGTCCTTAGCACCCAGATGGTGGCTGTAACTTCAGTTTTAGGGGAACTGATGCCCCCTTCTGGCCTCCACAAGGACCAGGCACATACACGATGCACCCATGTGCATAGAAAAAAACACTGATACATATAAAATAAAATCTTTCAAAAGGTAAAAGAGGAGGGGGAGGAGGAAAAGGAAGAGGAGGAGGAAGAGAGGAGGAACAGGGCTGGGGAGATGCTTGGCATTTACTTTGCAAACATCAGGACCAGAATGTAGATCCCTAGCACCTATGTAAAAATGTGGGCCAGGATCTAGAGGGACGGTTTAGAGGTTAAGAGCACTGGCTACTCTTCCAGAGGACCCAGGTTCAATTCCTAGCACCCACATAATAGCTCTCAGCTGTCTGTACCTCCAGCCCTATGGATTCCAACACTCCCTTCTGCCTACTGTGGGCACTAGGCACATTCATGCTGCAGAGACATGCATGTAGATAAAACACCTATACACATAAAAATAAATTAAAAAAAGAATGGGCATAATGGTACTTGTCTGTAACTCCAATGCTCCCATGCGTATGTGCAATGGGATTTGGAATATTCTAAACCTAGTTAGAACAATGAGTTCCTGAGATTCCTTTAACCTCAAGAAGGTTAAAGGCCTGAATAAATTATCTCAAGGGTTAAGAGCATATACCAGTCTTGCAGTTAACTGCCTAAAGTCAAGCTCCAAGAATATCTGGTGCTTCTGATATTCACAAACACATACACATTCACAAGGGCACATACATACACAGAGGCACACAATCTTATACACACATACACACGAACATATACATACTCTCTTACATACTTAAACACTCACACTAAAATATTTTAATAAGAAAGTAGACATAAGGGGTTGGGGATTTAGCTCAGTGGTAGAGCGCTTGCCAAGGAAGCGCAAGGCCCTGGGTTCGGTCCCCAGCCCCAAAAAAAAAAACAAAAAAAAAAAAAAAAAAAAAGAAAGAAAGAAAGAAAGAAAGGTTAACCAGGCTCGGGTACAAAGGTCCTACAACTATGAAAACAATGACATTTAGAGTTGTGAGACAGAACCCTCTGAGGTAGGGCTGGAGAACGTCAGGTCTGCCCTGCCCTGCCCTGCCCTGAAAAAAGTGGCAACAACATAAAAAGCCCCACACACCTGGGTCAGGAGGGCAGTATTGTCCTTAAGAGAACTTGCCATCATCTGCTGGGTGGTATCCAAGTGTGTCAGGAGCTGACCAAACTGCATAGCTGTAGGAGTGAAGAAGGCATGGCTAAGAGCAGGATCCCTGGTGAGAGGGAACCAAAGGCCCTGGCCAAGGGCCCAGCCCATACCTTGCTCATGAAGTTGCTTGATGGTGACAAGTCGCTGTACCAGCTCAGGGAGAGTGGAGGCCACAGGGCTCCAGCGCTGGATGGTCTCATAGAGCTGGTGCACCTGGAAAAGTGTGCAGGCCCAGAGGGGACACTGCCGTCAGACTGGGGAAAGGACAGCTGGCAGAGGGAAGGTGCTCCTTCAACTCTCTCAGCTGATAAGACCTGAGGCTGCAAAGTCCCTACATTTGGATGTTACCCCTCAGTGGAGGAGCCTGGGGGAGCACAGCGGGGTAGAGATAGAGAAGACAGTTCCTGACCTTATTCTGTGTGTCTGCGTCCTCCACAGATGCCTTGTGCTTAGCAATCTCATTCACCTTTCCCAGGACACTCTGAAAGCACAGGTGTTAAGGGTGACGGGGCTCCCAGAGTAGGGCTTTCAAAGTCCCAAGCTACTGAGAATCCAGCTAGCTTTCTACTTAATACCTGCAGCCGAGCCTCTACTTGGTCCAGAACTGCAAGGTCCAGGGCGTTCACTTTGGCCTGTAACAGTTCTACCGTTTCCTAGGTCAAGGAAGAGTTTGGACAAATGTCACCAATAAAGAACCAGTAGGTCTGCGACGTTTCACTGGAGCTAATATACAGCTGTAAACCCAGTCACTGCCATAAGTAACTATTCCCACTGACCTCTGTAATCCACACCTCCAGCTCCTTCCACACTTACCATAAGGCAGGCTCCCTGTAGACCTGCAGAAAGGGGATTCTGGGGGAAACAGAGGACGGAAGTCAGTAGTCTTCATATAGTCAGTCACAGGATAATTCCCAGTTCTAGGGTAACCCCCTAGCTGACCCCTCCCAGATTCTGGGAACACTGTGAACTAAGGGATCAGTACTCAGGGCTTACTACTGTAGACAGTACAGGAGAACATCCGACCTGAGCATCCTGATCACAGCGGACAGTGGCCTCCAGCTCTGTCAGGCGCTTCTCGAGTTCTGCAACCTATGGGGGAGGAGGAAGGAGATGAGGGGAAGGAGGAGGGAGAGGAGGAAGAGGAGGAAGAAGAGGAGGTAACGTTTGCCACCCTCCAACCCCTGCCAAGGGTTCCTTTCTTGGAATCCATCCTGAGCTACCTTCATAAATTTAAACTCAAAGTGGATGGACCACTTGGGAGGTAGAGGCAGGAGGATCTGGAGTTCAGAGCTAGCCTAATTACATGAGACCCTGCCTCAAAAAAACAGAAATGCAAGGAGGCGCAGAGATCGAGATTTCTGGAGGAATCAAAAGCCTGCCCAGCACCCACTCCCCAGGCCTGACCCTGTAAGGCCATGTCTCCTTCCCTGGTTCCCAGCCTAGGCTACCTGGCTCTTCCCTGGCTCCCAGCCTAGGCTACACTCATACTTACTTTGGCAGCTTGCGAGAACTTGTCCTGCTCAGGCCGTGAGTGGAGTTCGTAAGTGACAAGGCTGCTATCTGGGGGAGTGCCACCTGTGCTCTTTCCCCCTGAGCTGCCTTTGCTGCTCTTGGTTGCTTCCAGCTGCAGCAGTAAGCGCCTGGGGCAGAAGAACAAGTGATAATATGGAGACCCAAAAGCTATTTAAGTCTCTCTTCTGCCTCATAATTCTCATTAAAGAATGGCTAGGCTGTCTCCCTCCTCAGTCCTCCACAGTCCCACTCAGCAGTGACTCTGCTACTAAGCAGGGCACTCACTTAGCTAGGGCTCCATCTGGGTCAGCGAGGTTGATGGCAGCATCTGGTCCCAGAAGCTTCTCCAGGTGGGAAGCCACCAGCTGCTGCTTCAGAGCGGCCAGTTGTTTAGCCAGCACCACAGGGGTGAGCTTCTCCTCAGTGGCTGACTCCTTCACTGTTGTCTGATGGAGGAGGAGTCACAATGACAGGAAAGAAGTGAGGAAAAAGAGCAACAACCTCAAAGAAAGCCATGGCCAGGCAATTTTATTTACTTTATATATCTGCATGTATGCAGTCTGTGTACTACATGCATGCAGTGACCATAGGGGCCTGAAGGGGACATCAGATCCCATGGGACTGGAGTTACAGATGCTGGGAATAGAACTTGGATCTTCCAGAGGAGCAACCAGTGCTCTTAATCTTCCCAGCTACCACTGCCACACCCCCAGGATAGATTTTAGAACAGCACTGAATTTAGCAGCATTAAATACAGATTTGTACTCCCCAACTCTGGAAACCTCATAGCCCTGCACTCAGAAGCCAGTATATGGACGGTGACCTTGATCTTCTCCACCTCCGTTGTCAGCTCCTGGACTTCATGCAGTAGTCGTTGGTACTTCTGCTGCGGTGTCTCCTTCACTCCCAGACCCTCTCCAAGCTAGAGAACAAGGAGGAAAGGGACGTTACCTCTCCCATCAGAGGGAGCCTTAGACCTAAGTCATAAGGTATCCCTCTAACACCTTCGTACGGAAGAGAGGGGGACAACCAGAGGTCTGAAGACTCCAGAACTGTAGCAGAGAATAGAACACTCTCAAGTATATCCTGCTTGGAAGCCAGCCAGACAAACTCACACTAAGACTGTATCCCTCAGGCTCAGCAGCTAAGGGCACTGGCTGCCCTCACAGAAGACCTTCAGTCCCCAGCACCCATAAGGCGGGTTACAACCCTCTGTAACCCTAGTTCTACAGGATCCAATGCTCTCTTCTGGTTTCTCCAGACATCAGGCACACATATAGTACATATGCATGCATGCGGGCAAACACTTATTTACACAAATAAAAATAAATTTAAAAAAAAAAACCAAAAAACCCAAAGCAAGGTGTGATGGTACATGACTTTAATCCCATCACTGGGAGGCAGAGGCAGACAGATCTCTTGAGTTTGAGGCCAGCCTGGTCTACAGAGCAAGTTCCAGGACAGTTAGAGCTACCCAGAGAAACTCTGTCTTGAAACAATAACAAAAACACCACCGAAATAATAATAATAATAATAATAATAATAATAATAATAATGATAATAGTGATACTCCAAATAAAAAACAAAACAAGAGGGGGCTGGAGAGATGGCTCAGCGGGAAAGAGCACTGACTGCTCTTCCAGAGGTCCTGAGTTCAATTCCCAGCAACCACATGGTGGCTCACAACCATCTGTCATGGGATCCGATGCCTTCTTCTGGTGTGTCTGAAGACAGTCACAGTGTACTCATATACATAAAATAAATAAATTAAAAAAAAAAAAACAAGAGAAAAAATTAAAATGAAGAAACAAAGCCCACAACTTTTTTTTTTTTTTTTTTTTTTTTCGGAGCTGGGGACCGAACCCAGGGCCTTGCGCTTCCTAGGCAAGCGCTCTACCACTGAGCTAAATCCCCAACCCCCAAAGCCCACAACTTAACACTGCTCACTCCCCTGCAGGCCTGCTCTAGGCTGCTCTAGGCTGCACCTCCAACCCCTGCAGGCAGGCCTGCTCTAGGCTGCCCACCACCCATACTTGTCACCCACAAACCATTTCATAGTCTCCAGACTCATATCCTGTCCTCTTGGTCTTTCCAATGCGATCTGAGAAATCTGCCAAAAGAAGAAGACTACTGAGTGGGCTGGCCTAAGCCCAGACCTAGGTGATTGTGAGGGCTCCTCCTAGAAGTCTCCACAAGGGAGTAGAGCCTCAGAGGTCAGGCAGCATGCTCACTCTCTAGGACCCCACACCCACCCCCATCTCCCCCTCCAGCCTCCAGCCCCTGCTCACCAAGCCCCTTTGTCCCCACTCTCTTGTCCTTGAACTTGTCATAGGCAGCGTTGGGGTTGACGATGATGTGTTCCACACTTGTGCTGCTCAGCTCCTCCTGAGGAAACAGGGGATTCAGCCCAGGGGCAGCCCCATTTCCACCTTAGCATTTCTTCTATTCCATAAAATCCCCAAACTACTTAAGACACTGCATCTTATTTTTCCAAGGGGAAAAGAAGGGGGTTCCATTCTAAGCTACCCACCCAGGCTCAGTCTGAGAAAGTGAAGCTTCCTGGAGAAACTGGAACTTCAGTAGTATAAATATTACCACCCTGATTTAGCTAGGAACAGAGGCAGTGTAACCGCCCCCACCCACACTGTACACAGCCTCCCTCCCTCAACCCCCCCAGTTATCCGGCACACACCATGCACTCAGGGTCAGAAACAAACTTGGCCTCTCCTAACCTCTCCCTCCCCAAAGCAAATCTCCTTTCCTGATCAAGTCCATTTAGAGCTGACTTCCCATCCTTGCTGGACAGGAAGAAGGAAGGCAAGGGCAATATTCTGCATGTAAATGGAAGGTTTAATCTTGTGGAAGGTAAGACAGATACAACTTGGAGATGTTAAGAGGACTGTTGGCAGAGGGTGTGCTTACAAGCCTGGTTTCTGGGCTACTATGGGGCTAGACAGCTCAGGGGATACAGAGAAGTAGCAAGGGATCAGGGGGTTGTTTTTAAAGGGACACCTTACAAGTATCTCAGGAGTGTCATAGGCAAGGGCCATACATATAGCCCTCAGCAGAGAAGTGCAGCATGTACCCCGCTACTAGATCCCCCTGCTGCACCCAAACATCAAGTCAGGTATGTGTAGAGAGGGGAGATACTGTACCCTAGACCTGAGGCTGAGGTTTCTCCTTACACATCAACACGCTCTTCAACAATTACATCACGACACCATGTCCCTCTTCCAACCAGGAAGGCCACTACAGTGCTGAAGGAAGGGAGGTGCCTAGGAGTGCTGTTTTGTTAGGGGCTGACATCTTCCTGAATCTAGGAAATGACGTTCAATCTGGTTGTTGTACATTAGAGTCCCTTAAAAAACCTACCTACCTACCTACCTACCTTCCTTCCTTCCTTCCTTCCTTCCTTCCTACCCTCCTTCCTTCCTGGAGAAGACAAAGAACAGGCCTGCACCATGTCTTAGGTGCTGAGTTAACCTCTGCCTGTGTGTGGCTATGTGGGAAGCAGGAGGAGAAACAGGACAGAAGAGAGCAATGGCCAGAAAAGGCTCCATCCTTCCCTCTCCACTGAGTCACAGGAGGAACCTGGTGGACGGCAGCCTCAGGAGCTGAGGACAGGAGAGAAGGTGAGGACAAAGTAGCAGCTTCTCTCTCCACCTTCAGGCAGATGCTAGGCAGAGGGACAAGAAAAGGGTCCAGTGGCCCATATACAGGTCCTGGAGAGAAGAGACATTTGAATCCCCATCACCCCTTTCTGTTGGAAGCTCCTACTTGCCAAGTAGCTATATGGTTTCTGGTCTCTAAACTGCCTAAGGACACCAGTTCCAGACAGGCAAGCATCTATGTTGCTGGCTCCTCTCCAGAAAAGCCAACAAGGCAGAGGCCCATTTCAGACAAGCATGGTGGCACACGCTTGTAATCCCAGCTAGACTAGAGACTGGTACAGCAAGCCAGGCGTGCTGGCTCACAGCATAATCCCTGTGCGTATTTGGGAAGCTAAGGCAGGAGGGTAGCTGCAAGTCTGGAACCAGCCTAACCATCACCATGAGTTCCAGGCCAGCTAGGGTCACAAGACAAGACCCTACTCATAGGAAAAAAAAAAAAAAAAAAAAGACAACGACCTGTTAAAAAGACAGCCAGACACAGCAACACACACTTTTAATCCCAGCACCTAGGAGGCAGAAGCAGCCTGGGTTACTTTGAGTTCCAGGTCAAGCTAGTCTATACAATGAGACCCCATCTTAAGAAGAAGGAGGAGGAGGAGGAGGAGGAAGAAGAAGAGGAGGAGGAGGAGAAGAAGACAAGGGACGAAATGCTGGCTGTCACTCGGTGCTGGAGTACTGACCCTGCAAGCTTAAGCCCCTGAGCTGAACTTCTGCTACCACAAACACAAAAGAAAAAAGGAAAGGAAAGGAAAAGGCATGGGGGCACAACCTGAAGTGAAAGGAAAGTCAAGCCACAGCCACACTCTCGAGCCCTTACAGACGGTGCTCTGTGAGGAGCAGCTCTGTTCTGAAGTAGGGAGAGCTGAGAACAGCAAACGGTCCACACTGAGGAGAGGGTCAGTGGTTCTCAGCAGCTTGCTGGAGAAGTAAGGCCTGGGCCAGGAGGCAACCCAGTGATGGTCTCAGATGGTGCCTAGTCTACCAGCATCTCAAAGACCTGCCATGCCACTACAGTGTCTTGTGAGACAGGAAAGGGTGCTGAGTGTGGGACTGACCAGGAGGTCAAAGGTTTAGTAGAGACAGAGAACAAAACCCATTAAAAAGCAGACGAAGGTTGGGCTTCTTACCAGCTCCTTGTGGTTTCCCCAGAGGTGAGAAAATCAAGAGTTAAAAAGGAAAGGGTGTGGGGGAGAGGGAGGAGGGAGGGAAAAAAAAAAAGACAAAATTGTTATTAGCAAATTGTCACATGCACTACTAAGTCTTCAAACACTGCACCACAGGGCCCCAGGGAAGCCTAGCAAAATTTGGGGGCCAAGAACTCTAGCTGAGGTCAGAATCTGCCCCAAGAGAAGGAAGACCTCGAGACCTTTTCCTGTCTGGTGCTGAGGGTGCCGCAGAGCCTTGCCACTTAGCAGCAGCCACTGGGGAGTGCTGGACATGAGAGTTAGCTCGTACAAGCTGGTGCAGAACAGGAAGTGCAGAAGAGAAGGCTCAGGTGAGGGGCAGCTACAGAAATGGCAGGATGTGGTGCAGAGAAGGTGGAGATTCTGGGGACCTGACACTGACCAATGGCCCACAATCCTCAAGGGAGGGTCTCCCTTAAGTAGTTCACATGGCTAAAGCCTGGATTCTCCAGTTGAATGGCTAGTAAATGACTCTGCTACAGCTCTCGATGATGAAGGGGACCTCTGCTGTGATTCCACAGCACAGGATCCCAGGGGACCCCAAGATCTGCAGTTACCAGCCTATGGGCAGAACACGTTTCCCCAAGCCCCAAGGCTCACTGAGCAGGACATGGGGGAAGATGGGTAAACTTCAAACAAGTCTTACTTCAGTGCAGGTCATGGAGACATGGCTCTTACTTCCCAGGAAGAGTGGTGGGCTCGGTACTATAGGAGGGAACTCCAACTGTGTGCCCTGCCTAGCTCTGTTGATGGATGAGTGGAAGGGTAGAGGGCTGATTGACATGGTATGTGAGAAAACCCACAAACGTGCACTTCCTAACAGTTCATCCAGCCTAATTGTGGATCCATTTATTTTAGCCTCTTTTACCCACATCCAGTGACTCCAAGGTCCTCGGATGTCTGTCTGTACACAGTGGGCATAAGCACTCCCAGGTACACACATGCAGAACCACAAGAGAAACAGAGGTATTATACTTGTTTCTGACTTGCTCTTACCAAGCTAAAAGCAGCTTAGGAAAAACTCAAGGAGAAGGGGGAGACCATGGGCAATAAAGTGAAGTTCAAACCAAGAGGGAAGGGGCAAAAACCAAAGCATTCCAGCAAAAAACCACAACAGGGATGAGCAGTGGTGTGTGCTGTGTATACCAAGTCTATCTGCGAAGAAGTTGAGGGATGATGAGGCTTAGGGCCTAATTCCTACACATGTAGTAGAAGCAGTTGTCATAGAAATTTAATATACAACAGGAAATTAGAAAAAGTCTAAGTGCTCTGATCTTGGGTCCAGCTCACCTGGACCATGGCTCCCACTCCCTTTCATCAATGGTTGTCTGGCCAAGTGGCTGTGCCTCAGAGAACTAGACCCGGGGTTCTACATCACACAGGGACGGCACGGTGGCCACTCTGCTGAGGCTGTTCAGGCTCTACACAATACTTCAGCCAGGGGGACTTCAGAACCATGGTGACAAGGAACATGGAGAGATCTGTAGAATAAAACTGTCTATGACGGGCCAACATGATGCTGACAACCCATCATTTCTAAAAGAGGAATACTGAAACAAAGACTAAGGAAGCACAAATAACCAAAAATATTCTAAAATCGCACATAGCACCTTTCCCATCCTGCTTGAGTCTTTCTCATCCAATAAAAGACCCTTTGCTCTCCACCCCTGTCTACAATGGCTGAAGGCCAGCTCATAAAAATTTCTTCTTGCAATTTTTTTCAAGTCTACACCCTTTTGTTTAAAGGCCTCCATGTTTCGACTCCCTCCTTCGTCCAGTTTTATTCTGCAGACCTCACAAGGCAAAGAGACAATGATTCACAATGATTCGTGCATCACAGTTGTGTTTCTAAACGTTGATTGATGATCTTTAAACATAAGGCCAGCCAGGCTCAAATAGGGATTCATTGGAATTTGAAACAATTAGCTACAACAATTGCAAAGTGGCAGAGCATTGCATGCAAGATGGCAAATGAACAAACATGCAGAGAAGAAGCATTGAATGGCCTTACTTGTGCAAACTAGTGTCCAGGCAGGGTGGTGAGGAGGGAGGATGGGGGAAGCATTAGGAAAAACTCCGGTAAGTAAAGTGCAGCAACAATCAATGAACACAATCAGCTTACTTTGTGATACCTGGTACTCTGAACTACGAGAGAGCAAACCTCTGACAGGTGTCTAATTTTGGGCAGGCAAGGGCAGGGCATGCCTCAGCTGGGGGAGGCACCAAGTAGACTCAGAAATCTTCCTTCTCCATGGCCTTGGGGTAGTCACGTCATACAGGGAGGGCTGGAGTTAAGCCCTGTTCTACTGAGGTGTCCTTAATTCCCTCTTCTAACGCCCTGAGCAGAGAGCTTTCAGGACCCAAGGCCAGGGGAGGGTGTTCCATTAGGGAGGTGAGCTTCCAAAGGGGACACTCTGAGAAGCCATTGTCTCAGTCAGCCAGGGCGTGGCTGAGACACAGATCTCCCCATACTATGAAGGGAAGAACTGCTAGCCTCTGCTGTTTGTCAGCCCATTCCTATTGTATAACATTTTACTTCCTGCTAAAATTGTTTTAAAGAAATAGAAGAAAAATTGGAATCATTTGGAAAAAACAAACAAACCAAATTTACTTCTTTCCTGTCCCACCCTTCTCACTCTGGGCATCATGGTTCTTTAATGTCTAAGTTAAACTAGCAACTAAGATCTAAAGAATATTATTTACTTTCACAGGGACTTTATTTTTTTCTTTGCTTGACAGTAGAGAAATCAGAGGAAGGTTAAAGACACTGAAGGGCCACTGGGCCATTCTTCTTGATATTCCTTTAGAATACTACCCGGAAGCCAGGTGTGGTGGCAAATGTCTTAACTCCTAGCAATTGGCCAGCCTGTGCTACATAAAACTACATAGGGTGTTCTAGGCCAGACAGGGCAATACAATGAGAGCTTGTTTCAAAATTAAAATAAAAAATAAATTAACATTTGCAGACCCCTAAAATTATTTACAATTTGGCTATATTAGCTGTTCCGAGGAAAGAGAACCAAGAGGCAGGCAGAGGTGGGGAACTTTTTCACGACACAGTCTTAAACGTTTTTTTTTTTTCCACAAATGTATGACTTAATTTGAAAACAAATGAAATTCAGACTGAAAACAATCTGGAGATTCCGCAGCGGCAGAAGACCTCATGGCTCAGCGGCTCCCAGCCAGCACCCAGGCCTCAGAGCCACAGTGTTTCTGGACGCGGCCTTCCTAAGGCCCATAGGGACATGTAGGGGCCAAAGACATTAGCTGACATCAGGAAGTGACTTAGCTCTCAGGGCTCCTGCAGCACTGAAGGTCTCCACACACACTCTTCTAAGAAGCTGGCTGAGCCACGGTGATGAGAGCAGCTGCAGCACCTGGGTCTACAGGGCTGCAGTGATACTGTCTGTCTGTCTGCATCAGCGACTGGCAGACAGTCTCTCTCTGCACGCTTGGTATTCTACAGGCAGAGGTTCTGAGCCATCGCTGAGTTGGCTCCTCATCTTATGCTCCCCTGCTCTAAGGACAGAGTTAGCTGAGGCACCTCTTGGAGTGACAGCTTCACACTCAGGTACTTGGACAATGACACCATCTGCATTATCTCCAGATACTTAAGCTTGAGGGAAGAGGGATCGGCAGACTGACATGCCAGCAAATACAGAAGCCACAAGGAACACACTGTTGAGAGAAGGGACAGGGAAGTCATTCCCACAGTGTAGGAAGCACTTCCACATGGGAGAACAAGATAAGAATAAGTGAGCACGCCAAGCCATACCAGTGTAAGGCAGCAGCCAACATCCCCAGAACTAACCAGCCCCACAGACATGGCCACAGGACTGACAGACACACACACTGGGCCTGCTGACAATGTCCCCATGACTTTGGCCACGCCTCCACTGCGCTCTCATAGCATCAACATGAGCCCAGCTCGGTGTGGTTTGGAATAAAACAATCTATACAGGCCACTGCTGGACCTCTGTGCTCACAGCACTTTACTAACGTCTGTTCATTCCCTTTGGGCTTTTTCTTATGTTACCTATACATATCCTAACTCCTACATTTCCTGTATACATCCTAACTGTCTCGGCAAAAATCAAAAGAGAATGAACATATTCTTTTAAATGATAATAAATTCCTGGTTAAAGTGTGCCCCCCACCACCCACCGACTCCTTACAGCACACAGAGCAGACTTAATATATTATTACCATTGTCTCTTCTCTGCTGATTACACCTTCCCTGATAGTTAGTACAGTTCCAAATTCAAGTTCTTGCTAAGTACTAATAATGATTTAATTTAATGATTGAAATATCTTATAAAATAAAAAAGGCCCACCCTAACCTTGAACAATGTATTATGTTCAAGTTTTATAATTCAACACGTGGCTTAGAACCCAGGGGCCTCACTAATCGATTGCTAGTCCAGAATGTAACTGCTTTGAGATACTTCAATTGTATTTAATAAGACTTGGGTTTTACAGGTCTTGTTAGTTGTAATCTCACTGGCTTGACTCTCCTTTCTGGTATCGTTCACTGGTGGCTGCCAGCAGCTGAACAAGGCCTTTAAAAGTTCTGAGACCTACATACCACCCAGGCTGGGGTTGGCATACCCACTTATTGTTGTGGCTTGCCAGAGAAGGGAAAGGGCCTGTATCTGGGGAGAAAGGTCAGAGTCCCAAGGGATCCTGAGGTGTAGCACATAGTCTTACCGCATCAAACTCTGCTTGATCATCCTCAGGTAGGTCGCTGGTTTCATAAACATCTGGCTCGTTCCTGGCCTGCAGGGAGAAGCAGGGATCACCCAGACTCATTTCCCAGCATTCCTCTTTTATCCCATTTCCTTTGAACAAGGTACTGGAAAACCACACTGTATCTCAAAGATTCTGTCCTCCACCTCCCCTGTATGTTGGTTCCCTTCTCTCGGTGGGGTGACCACAGGTACAAACTGGGACCTGGGATAAAATGACCAGTGTTAAAGAAAGATGTTACCCTGAACACTGCTGAGAGGCTAATCCTTGCTAATCATTTTGTCCTAGTCTGGTGTGAGGGTTCCTTGAGTTAGGCCCTGCACATCACTATGCAAGGGTTGAGAGTGACTCAGGACCTTAGTTCTCAAGGTCCTGTATGCCAACCTCCCAACCCTGAGAATGCAGAGAGGGCAGCACGAACGGAGGATACATGCCGGTTTGTGTATGAGGAGCAAGCACACAGGCGCTCGCAATGCACAGATCTCCCTGGCAAGAAGGCCATCAAGTGGCCTGGTGAGTATGGCTGGAGTAAGGATGCGGGGGCGGGCAATCGGGAAATTTGGGGCGACAAGAGCACTGTTGACATGGACGGTACAAACACTCGGGCACAAGTGGTAAGCGCCTGGAAGTGATTTCTGGGCGGAGAAACCCGCTACTGCCAGAGAGGGGGCCCGACACGGTCCAACGGCCGGCCCAGCCGGCTCTGGAGTCCAGAAGGTGCTGCGGCCGTCCAAGGGCGAGCGGCGGGAACCCTTGGGGCGAAAGGCCTGCCAGCGGGAGGGGTCGCGGGCTGGTTTCTGTTGGGGGTCCTCGGGAGGTCGGGGGCGCGGTCTGGGGAGCCGGGCCCGGCCCTGTACTCACAATGCCGGGGAGATCGGCGTATTTAGGGTCCGCCATGGCGGCGGCGAAGCGGGGCTGGGGGAACCGGGGCCTCGGAGGAGCCGGGCCGGTGACCGAGTGGGGGAGAGGCTGGGTCCGGGTCCCCGGCTAGGCGACGATAAGGGGAGCGGCGGAGGAGCAGGAAGTCTCGCGACAGGAGCAGGCCGGCAGGAGGGGACCTCAAAAGTCGCGAGGACAGCCGGCTACCACACCCCTGGACAGGCTGGAATTGGTGAGAGCGACAGTGAATGAGGTAATGGCGAGGAGACGCCGCCTAGCATTGTGGGATATGTAGTCCTGGTCTTCTGGGGCTTGGGCTGGCAGCGACAATAACAACCTTAGGGAGCTATTACATACATTTTATCTCTTTTCGTCTTTAATAGTCTATGAAAGGAGTTTCATAATTCCTGCCGTAGGTAACCTGGAAATTGACTAGATGAAACCACACAGCCCGCCACGTCATGCTGTTTACAGAAAGATTTTATAAAAATGTAAAGAATGGAAAAGTAAGGCCGTCTTTGCAGTTAGAGCTTCTGGAAAAAAATAGAGGATCCTTAAGTAAATTTTAATTTCAGGAGCTGGAGAGATGTCTAAGGAGTTAAGAGCACGGCCCTCTTGCAGAGGACCTGTGTTCTGTATAACTCCGGTACCAAGTGCCCTCTTCTGGCCTCTGAGGACACCAGACACACATGCAGACAAACACGCAGACACATAAAATAAATAATAATAATTTTTAAAAAATTAACTTCAGGTGGACCAGTAACACTTGTTAGTATAAGCACGCTTCTTATTATTATATTTCTGATATACATATAATAATCTGAAAACCAAGTTTATCTGAGTGTGCTATTTCTTTTTTTCCAAAATTCTGGACATCTTAAATGGAAAAGTCCGGGCTCATAGTCTGACTGAATGCTCCATGATGGTCATCAATTCATTAATAGTTCCCCAGAAATTAGGAGGGAGGAATTTACACAGGTCTCAAACTGTAGTTCAGGGTGGCCTGGGACTCACTTTTCAGTGCTGGGGATTAAACTCAGGACCTTGCATAGTAGCTTTGTGTCCAGATCAACAACAAATCTTTCTGGAGGAGAGACATGGTATAGGTAATCTTCTTACTTTGCTTATGCCGTTGCCTGACAATAGAAACCCCAATTTGATTTAATTTAATTTATTTCTTTGTGTGCTGTGTGTGCACACACATGAGTGTGGAGATCAGCGGGCAACTGTTATTCATCTGTTTTCTCTTCCCACCATGGGGGTCCTGCAGATCAAATTCAGGTGTTTGGAAAACCCCTTTGCCTGCTGAGCCACCTCACTGGCCCATTTCTGAAACAAAAGAAAAGGCTGGGTGTGGTGGCACATGCCTGGTCTAGGGAGTTCCAGAATCTCTATGTAGCTCCAGCTGTCTCAAAACAAGAGCAGAAGAGGAGAAGGAGGAAGGGGTTTGGGGGTGCGATGGGAGGTGGGAAACAAATAGAAAACCTACTCTGTGCTAGTAGAGAAATAAAAAGACACACTCAGGATAAAAGGAAGTTCTCCAGCCAAACATACTGGTGCCCACATATGTTCCTGGCACTTGGGAGGCTGAGGTGGGAAGAATGCAACAACAGGCTAGCCTGTGTGTAAGAACCGCTCCCACAGACCCTATCTCAAACATTAAAATAACAGAAATTCAGTGACCTTGCTGTGGCTGTGCATGTGCACACAGACCCACTGAATTCTTACCTCTGTGAACTGTCATTTTGAAGCCACTAAGGATGCTACCTTCTTGCCTCTAGAGGCTGGACGTTGGTATATTTCCTGAGCTTGCAATATGCTGCAACCTTCAGAAATAGTGCCAAACGACTGAGGGTAGCGTTCCTGAGTTAGGAACCGGCTTTTGTCACTCCTGGCTTCTGCCCAAGCCTCGGCCTCTGTGGCCATGATCCCCAGGTCGTGTTTTGGGCTCCTTTCTGTCGGTTTTCTTACAAATCAAGAGTGTGACTGGCAAAGGCCCAGCTCAGCTGGTGTCTGGCTGGGTTAGGGCTTGTTTATCTAGGTAACCACCCTCTCACCCTCACCCCATAGTGGCTAACTGACCCTAGTGACTGGCCAGTTTCTGAGCCAAGGCCTCCACCCACTTCTGCCTTCTCCCATCAGCCCATCCTCCCTTGGCTAAAACCTCAAGCCCTGCGGCCTAGCTCTCTGTTGACTAGCAGAGGCTGTGACATTGAGCAAAATCAATTTGACCAGCTCTTGGTGTTCCTGCTCTGGGCTGTGGAGAGAGACAGGACAAGAAGTCTCTTGGCTTGGCTCTTTGTCTTTCTTTCTTTCTTTCTTTTTTCTTTCTTTCTTTCTTTCTGCTGTGGGAATAGGGAGAAAAGAAGAATGGGGACGCTCTCCAAAGGTCACTAGGGCAACACTGAGCCGTCTGAGGTGGTAAACACACACAGATACTGAGCCCGTCTGAGACCCAAATATAGTTATTTGCCCTGGAAGCCCCTCACAACAGACTCTCTGGCCCTTGTTCCTTTCCTCGGGCTGTTAGACTCCTGTTCTCTTGCAAAAGTTGCTCCTGCCTACCCATATCCTGCCCCAACCTTAGAGGCCTCATTGAGAATGCCACCTGTCCCTGAATGCTGATGGCTGGACCATAGCTTGTCTTTCCTTCTATTTTGGGACCTGATTATCACCACACAGTAGCGCTTTCTGTGAAGAAAGGAGGGGAGTAGGCTAGACCTGCCTGTCTCTTCTCCATGGCTTGAGGCCTAAACATCACTTCTGTAGATGTGCACCCATGAAGGCTGACTGGCTCATTGTACATCTGAGGAGTGGAAAGAGGCTGGGAGAGGGAGGATATGTGTGATTTAAATATGAAAAGAGGTGTGTAATGGTTTGGGGGAAATGTTCTGGAATAAAGGGGATGGGAAGGCCCATAGTTGCTCTTTCCCAGGAAGGCGACAGGTCCACCTTAGTCCCCCTTATCCATTCCTGTAGGTGGAGTCTGAGATGGAACAGACGGGTCGCGTGTAGCGAAGTGAGCTGTGTAGGGAAGGGGTTAGGACAAGGTTATTCGCGAGCCTCCAGATCGAGAAACCAGGTGAGCAAAAACCAAACTCCACCCTTGGGTGGTCGCTGTCCGGAGGATCACCCCCCTGCGAAGGAAACTCCGCCCCCGCGGCTCCTGCGCGCCCCGCCCAGGCCCGCAGCGCGGCTGCAGCGCAAGGGGCGGAGAGGCACAGCGCGGCGAGAGGACCAAAAGCCCAGGTCGCCCGCATCCAGTGCCGCAGGACACCAAAAGCGCACCTTCGCCTGGGCATCCCAGCTGCTCCCTTGGCCTCAGCGACAGATCACCTGTCCTCCGCCTCAACCCCAACCCAGCGCTCCCTTCCTCCGGAGCATACGCTACCGTTGCAGCGGGAGACGCGCCCCAGCCCCTCGTCGTCGACCACCATGGCGGAGACCAATAACGAATGCAGCATCAAGGTGCTTTGCCGATTTCGGCCCCTGAACCAGGCCGAGATTCTGCGGGGGGACAAGTTCATCCCCATTTTCCAAGGGGACGACAGCGTCATTATTGGGGTGAGTGCCTACATCCGAAGGAAATTAGAGGAGGGGGTGGAATGCAAAAATCTTTTCACACCCTAGACTTAGCCCTTCTGCCTGTCATCCTGCAGCGGCTCCGGGATGCTCAGCCTCCATCCTCTCCGCCGCAGCCCCTCCTCTCCCCTGCATCAGGATGGCTGGGTGTGGCCTGCCTAGGCCTGCAGCCAAGTCTCTGCAGAGTGGGAGGGGGCTCCTTCCCGTCATCAGGAGCCCCAACTTGTCTTTGCTAGTCTCTTGCAATGTTCCCACCCCTTAGAGCCAGTTGTGATGTTTTAGAGCCTTTGTAATGTTTTCCGTCTCCCGTAGAGAAAGCGCATTTTCCCTTTGTTATTGGCTCACATCTCTACCCTAACCTCCACGAAGGGAGGGGAAGGTTAGTGGATGGACTAGATCAGACATGAGAAGTCTAGGGTCTCTGTGGAGGTATGAATGGGAGTGGGTTCTAGGACCAGCCCTTCATCCTCACCTCAAGTAGTTGCTACCTGGACTTGGGGGCAGGGAGCACAAATCTTGGTGAAAGGTTTTCTGGGAAAGCAATACACGGATGCCACACCCAATTGGAGAGTTAGCCTCTAGAATCCTAAGGGCCTTGTGTGCCTTTCCATCCTGAGTATAATATCAAGAGCATTTCAGATCCTGAGCCCTCCCAAGTCGAAGTGCCCGAACCCTGACTGGGTATATTCCTGCTTATTCATCTCAGTCTTGAAGATCTCATACAATGGAGTAGTTGAGTGCTACCTCGCCATGGCAGCCCTCCCGCAAGGAGATCATCAGGAGAGTTAATACTTTCTGTGTACTTAGTGTTCCGTGCTTAGGACTAAATTCTCAAGACTGCAGTAAGTGGTGTTCCTGTTTCCATTTTGCAGGGGAGGAGGTTGAGGTCTGAGGAAGTTGAATGACTTTCTCAAGGTCATGCTGAGAAGCCATAGATCCGCTAGTCTACGGAACTGAACTCAAGTCTGTGACTCCGAAACTCACATGTTTTTCCTTTATGCCACCCCACCTCCCCAGATTTCTGTTCCAGACAGTTATCTGCGGTGGCCTAAAGGGCTGCTCGGTCTTGCCCCTTCCACCTTTCTTAGGGTGTTAAGGACCTTCAGGGTAAGAGGATCTGGGGTCTGGTTCTGTAGGGCTTTGGGGCTACTGAGCCAAGAAATGGTTGTCAGTTTCAGAAGGGAGGAGCAGTTATGGGGGCAGTCCTCAAGGTCAGGGTGATTCTTGAGTGCCTTAGTCCATAGTGCTTGGCACTATGTTCTAAGTAACTGGAAAGGAGACGCCTGGACCTTCTGAGTTAGTCAGAGTAAACATGTCTTTGAGAGGCTCCAAGCTCCTACCCGTCTCCATCCATGTGTTGCCATAGTCTCATAGAGTGAACTCGGTGGCTGCCTTTGTAATGTGTGTACATTTGCCACAGGAGGGTATCTCTGTTTTGCCTGAGAGACCCTAGGCTTTGCTGTTTGGCCGGTGTGGCCAGGCTAAAATAAAGACTAGATCGATCCCCGGGAGCCCCCTCTCTCTGAGTAACCTGGCTGGCTGGCTTTGAGTGGAGAATTTGCAATTTGAGGCCCCTTTAAGTTACAAAGACTGAAGGGGGTCGCCATAGGAAGCAAACCCACTAGGGTCTACTTTAAAGCCAACTTTCCCGTCCTAGATTTATCCACCACATGAAGATGGATTCCTTTAGGCTCTATGGGCCATCCGGGTGTGGGATGAGTCCTGGCCTGTGAGGCACCAGGGGAAGAGTGGGGGTGAAAGAAGTCCATGGCCCCCTGGTAACACAGCTCCTGTCTCAGCTCCAGAGTTAGTCTCCTCTTACCTGTCCTGCCAGTCCTTGTAGGGGGCTCAGTCTGAATCTTCCCTTGCCCAAGTCTCTTACTCCGGATGTAGGTTCTTACAGGGGCCATTTTGTCTCAGGTCACATCCTTAGAGCTGCCTGCATGCTGGATGTTCATTCTTCAGTCAGCGGAAGGGTGACCACGGGGTTTTGAGGAGATCCTTGAAGGCTCTAGTAGGGCGATGGCAACTCCCTCCCACCTCTCCCTTATTTTCTACTCCAGCTCTCTCTGGGAGCCATCATGGGGAGCTGCCTGCTGAGGAGTGGAAGAAGCACTTTGGAGTGTCTGGGAGGATGAGGACGAGCTGGAGTTGAGTGGGAGAGGATAACTCCCCAGAGCCAGCAGCCCTGCTCCCTCCTTCTCCTCACAGCCCTGGTCGCTTGGGCTTTAGAGGCCCTTCTGTTCCTGGGCTGCATTCAGCTTGCAGAGGGTAGGACAGCAAGATGGAGAGACAGAGGGCTCTATAGGTCTTGTCTCTCCCTGGAGTCTGAGGGGTGGGATTAGACAAAGTCAGAAGTCCTTGTCATTGTAGAAGGCTGGTGGGACACTGTGTGCGAGCTGTTGTCTTGGTTTGCTCTTTTACTCTTAGAATCCTGTTGATGTTTTCGCTGGGCTCATGTGTCCCTCTGGCTTTTCTCATCTTTGTTCCAGCTTGGACCACGTAAGCCTGCCAGATGTGGGGGAGGGGGGAGAGCAAGGAATCAATCAAAGTCAATTCCCCCTCCCCCAACCCCCCTTTTCAACTGTCCAAAGCTTCTTCCCTCAGGTCTCCCAAAAGACAAGTGAATTCTGCTTTTGGGTGTTTTGAGACAGGGTTTCTCTGTGTAGCCCTGGCTGTTCTGGAACTCACTCTGTAGACCAGGCTGGCCTTGAACTCACAGAGGTCCACCTGCCTCTGTCTCCCAGGTGCTGGGATTAAAGGTGTGTACTACCTCTGCCCGGATTTTTTTTTTCATGACGTTTATTTTATCGTATGATGGGTTTGCATGATACCCGCAGTGGGTGTGCGTGTGCCACAGCACACATGTGAGGGCCAGAGGACAACTTTCAGGAGTCAGTACCTTCTTCCCCCATGTAGGTCCTTGGAATTGAACTAATAATGCCAGGCAACACCTTCACCCACTGAACCATCTCTCTGGCCCAGTTTTGTTCTGTTTTGTTTCTGAGGCAGACCTTCCCATATGCCTCAGCGCAGCCTGGAACTCTATGTATTCCAGGCTGCACTTCATCTATCCTCCTGTCTCAGATCTCCTGAGTACTGGGATTACAGCCATGTGCTACCGTCATGAAGGGGTCCTGAAGGGAAAGTAAGGGTCTCTTTAGCTTTGAGGGGAGTCTCATAAAGGAAGATGCAGAGGGAGGCATTGTTTACTGTGGCTAGTGTCACTCAAGCGTTACCGTGGCAACAACCCACAGGCTATTACCATAGAATAGGGCCTGGTGCTTGAAGATTTGGATCCTACCAAAGACTTTCTCAACAACTGAGCAGGTCTCTGGATTCCTAATCTTTGTTCCCTATTAACATCCGTCACCACAGGTGTTGCAAAACCATAGGGGGGGGGGGGGGTCCTGGGACCTTTCCTGAGCCACTAATGAAGGGAACAAGGGAACACAGAGTGGGTTGAAAGATGGCATGGCACCCTGGCTGTGGGACTTTGTGTAGAGAGTCTCTAGAAAAGGCTAGAAGGAGTGTGGAGCTTGCAGTGCTGGGAGAGAGCATCTCTGAGGTGGGGAGACTCTGCAGGGATATTGCTAATGGAGTCGGTCACCATGCGGCTTCTGAAGCTTTGCCATTAGCTGGTGTGCAATTACTGAGGGAAGGAGAGTGAAGGAGGCCCCATGTGGGATTGGGGGAGAACCCCTCCTGCAATGGGGTCAAGGCTAGACGAGGGGGTGATGAAAGGCAGGTTGTACTTGAAAACACTGAGAAATGTAGACCAGAGAGGAGGCCCATGGGCAAGCAAAGGCAAAGCTGTGAGGAGGAGGAGCTGACACGTGGTTGGCATTTGAGCTTCCTTGGTCAATAACTCTGAGCATGGGTTTGCAGTCAGAGCCTTTTGGGTTGGAAACTGCGCTCACCGTATCATAGCTGCGTGTCTGTGCAAAAGCTGCTAGACCACTCCGAGCCCCTGTTTCCTCATTTATAAAGTGAGAATAACTACTCCTAGGATTAGGGTAGCCATCACATGAGACACCATGCATAAACTGCATCACGCTAACAGGCACAGGATAAATCATCTCTGCTTTTAACTCTTGCTTGGGGAGTTGGAGTGTATGTAGTGTGTGCATGTATATGTGAGAGAGTGAGCATGCACATATCCCTACATACAGAGGCCAAAGGAGGACGTCTGTGTCCTCTTCTATTGCCTGCCACCTGTTCCCTTAAGTCAGTCTCTTACTGAATCTGAAGTTACTATTGTGACGTGTGACTCCCCTGGGATCCACCTGTCCCTGCCTCCCAGTACTAAGGTTACAGGCACACACAGCCTTTCCTAGGTTTTACATGGGCGCTGGAGATTTGATCCAGGTCTTCTTGCATGCACAAGAGGTTACCGGGTCACCTCCCAGCCTCGGTTATTAAAATTGCACGCATCTATCTATCTATCTATCTATCTATCTATCTATCTATCTATCAATCATCTATCTATGGAGGCGGGGTATGCGCACTACAGAACACCAGTGCAGGTCACAGGACAGTGAGCAGGAATTCAGTTCGCCCCTCCCACCCCGAGAGCCCTGTGACTGGAACTCGGGCAGTCAGGTGGTTTGGCAGCAGACACCATCATCTGCTTAGCCATCTAGCCAGCCCCAGTTCATTACTTTTTTTTTTTTTTTTCCCCCGGAGCTGGGGACCGAACCCAGGGCCTTGCGCTTGCTAGGCAAGCGCTCTACCACTGAGCTAAGTCCCCAACCCCAGTTCATTACTTTTTGAGACAGGGTCTTGGTGTGTGGCCCTGCTGGCCTAGAACTTGATGTGTAGTCCAGGGTGGCCCACATTCAAGCTTGAGGCCACCTTCCTGCCTTAGCCTCTTGAGTGGCATTGCAGATGTGTGCCCCCAAATAAACAGATGAACAGCTAAAAAGTTAGCTGAGCGCCATGGTGCACACCCTGTGAACCCTAGCACTCAGGAAAAAAGCGGAAGGATTGGAACTCTGAGGCCAACTTGGATTCTACACGGACCATGTCTAAAAAGAAGGTGAGGAAGCTGGGTGGTGACGGCCCATGCCTTTAATTCCAGCACATGGAAGGTAGAGAGGTGGAGCTCTGAGTGTAAGGCCATCCAGAGCTCCATAGAGAAACCTCATCTCCAAAAACCCAAAACCAAACCAAACAAACAAAAGGTGGGAAGGGATTGCTGGAGAGATGGCTCAAAGGTTAAGAGCACTGATACTCTTACAAAGGACCTGGATTCAGTCCCCAGAACCCACGTAGAACTCAAAACTGTCTGTAACTCCAGTTCCAGGGAATCAACTACCCTTTTCTGTTCTCACAGGCACTGGGGTTGCAGACGGTACACATACGTGCATATATACATGTAAACAAACACTCATACACCTACAATAAAAGTAAATAAAATATATATTTTTTTCTTTTTTTCGGAGCTGGGGACCAAACCCAGGGCCTTGCGCTTGCTAGGCAAGTGCTCTACCACTGAGCTAAATCCTCAACCCCTAAATAAAATATTTTTATACATTGTGTCTCTGCACATGTCTAATTTGGAAGTGCTGAACACTTTGCCCTCTTATTAATGGTTTCATCCAAACCTCTAAGCCTGTAGTATCTCCTCTTTGTCAATATCTGTTTATCCAACAAACACACTGAGTAGCTGGGTTCCAGAGACTCCGCTTGGTGTTGGGGACTTGGAGGGACATTGTCCTTACCTGAGTGGTGATCTGAAACTTCAGGAGAAGCCTGGGCAGAGGCAGCAGTGGACCATGAGAAAGGCATCCTCCTAGCAGGGCGTGGCCACCATGGTGCTATTTACAGCACTCGGAAGCCTGGAGGCAGGAACTGGAGTCCCAGGCTAGCCTGGGACTACCTAGCAAGGTCCTGTGAGAAACAAACAAAGGGCATTTATCAGCTCAGTATTAATTTCCTTAACTTCCAATAAAGTTCCTTTATAACACACTACAGAGCAGGGTATGGTGTTACACAGCTTTAATCCCAGCACTCTGGGAGCAGAGACAGGTGAATCAGGACTACACAGTGAACCCTACTCCCAAACCAAACCCAAAACCTCACAACAAACCAACAAAACAAAAATGATGTGTGGCTCAGACTGACCTCAAATTCTTGGTGATCCCCCTGCCTCAACTGCCGGTACTGAGATTTTAGGCATGTACCATGGCTAACTGGTGAAAATCTTAGGATACGTCACTTAAGATGGAGGCAGGAAGATTACGTTTGAGGCCACAGGGCTGCTGAGCTACATACAAAACAAACGAAGAAACCCAAAACAATGAAAAAGAGCTAGAAATTGAAGTTGATTTGGAGTTGAGGGGCCAGACAAGAGATAGGAAGTAATGAAGTCATAACATTTGTCATGACTGATCACAAGAATAGTAAATGCACCATTTCTTAGGTCTCCGATGTCTTATCCTCCTCCGGGGACTGAGAGCCCCGCCCATCTTCCCTCTCCACTCCCTTCCAGCCTGGGCTAAAGATAAAGGGTTCACAGGCACTCCTCAGCTTCAGCATTTGGAGAGCTCCCGCCATTTTCTTCATCCAGCACTTTCTGGAATCCTACCACTGGGAATGTTTTGAAGGAGTGTGTGTAGATTTGCGTGTGTTGGTTCCCGTGTTCCCGGGGGGGGGGAGGAGGGGCCAGGCTGGCTGGAGAGTTATATTTAGCCCCCTTTGGCTGGATGCCTGGCTCCAGGCAGCATGGTGGAGAGTCATTGGTGGAGAAGAGAGGCGCATCATTGGTCTGAGATAGACGTTCCGTGTTTCTGTTTCTGGCCACTGGCTGGAAGAAACATGGATGTAGTTTAGAGAATTAAGGTAGACCTAAAAAAAATGGAAACAATATAATTATAAACGTAATAATAATTGTTGGCAAACTTAAAGACAAAAGCACACGGAAGATACAAAAACATCAATCTTTGTTTTACTATTCTGAGAATTGTTATTTCATGTTTGTTTCTGTTGTTCTTTTGTTGGTTTTGGGGGTAGTTGCTGTTTTTGTTTTTTATCTCTTTAAAAGGTTTAAATTACATTTCAATTTATTTATCCTGTGGGTGTATGCATGTGTAGGCATGTTTGTGTTCTACGGCACCCAGGAGGTCAAAGGACCACTTGCAGAAAGCAATCTCATCTATTTTGTGGGTTCTGGAGCTCAAACTCAGGTGTCTTTGCCCATGAGCCACCCTGCTTCCTTCCCAAACCCCTCTTCAAAACAGGGTCTCCCTCTGTGCCCAGGCTGCTTTCCCAACACCACCTTTAAGACAGGGTCTCCCTCTGTAACCCAGGCTGGCTTCAGACTCACAGCAATTCTTCTGATGCAGTCTCTGCTACGATTAAAGGCATGGGTTACTACACCCAGATTCCATGTATTCCCAGCACATTATAGGTAATTTATAAAGTTATTCATAAATGATATGTGTTCATATTCTTTTGGAAGGTGCTAGATTGAGTCCAGGGCTTGTTAAGCTCTCATTCTACCGCTGAACTATAGTCACAGCCCCATTAAATATTTTACATAACTTTTATCTCTTTATAATTGTTTTAATTTTTATTTTCTAAACAACCTTGATATGTAGCTTAGGCTGGCCTTGAACTTATGGCAATCCTCCTGCCTCAGTCTCCTAAGTCCTGGGGTTATAAGCATGTACCAGCATGCCTTGCTCGTCTTATAATTTGGGTGTTTGTTTTTCTATGACATGGTTTCTCTGTGTAGCCCTGACTATCCTGGAACTCACTCTGTAGAGCACAGCATGGAACTCACAGAGAACCATTTGTTTCTGCCTCCCGAGTGCTGAGTGCCACCCCTGCCCAGCTCATTTTATAGTTGTTAATCTAATCTTTCAATAAGTCTTATAGACTTATTCAAATAATAGAAAATTTATAATGAATAGTAATCCCTTTGTACTTTTCTTCCTTAGCCTCTTTACCGTTTCTGTGGACACTTCCAAAAACATATACACTTACAGTCAAGTACCTGCATACACGTGTACATTGTATACACTTACAGTCAAGTACCTGCACACAGGGATACATTATCTTTCCATATCAGCACATAAAATTCATCTCATCCAAAATGTGAGCAACTGAGTACTTGTTGTCTGGAGTAGTCTGGGAGGCTTCTCTCCTGGGCACTGACACCTACCCCATACATGTTGCAAAACAAGGAGATTAATCTCTTTGTTTAAAAACTTCTGCCTTGGGGCTGAAGAGATGGCTCAGGGGTTGAGTGCTGGCTGCTCTTCCAGAGGTCCTGAATTCAGTACCCAGCACCCACATGGTGGCTCACGTGCCCTCTTCTGGTGTGTCTGAAGACAGCTAAGGTGTACTCATATGCATAAAATAAGTAAATCTTTTAAAAGAAAACAACTTCAGACTTTCTGGGCTCGGTGTGGTATCTCATGCCTTTAGCCTCAGCATTTGTAAGGCCTCTGGAGGCAGGGGGATCTCTGAGTTCAGGACCAGCATGGCCCACAGTGAATTCCAAGCCAGCCAGAACTACTTACTGAATGTCCCCCAAAACAAAAACAGTAGATTTTCTGATTTTTTAAAAAGTTTTTTTTATTTTTGGAAAAACTTTTTGTTGTTGTTGTTATTGTTGTTGTTTAGCAGGGTCTCACTTTGTAGACCAGGCTGGCCATCCATCCTGAGTGCTAGGAGTCGTCTGAAGAGAGAGTTAAAAACTTAAAGACGGAGGCTCACAAAATGACAAGACATAGGTCACCACGACTGCAGAAACGTTTTAAGTAAAACAACAACCGCAAGCCTAAAATCAAAGCAGTGTGGCGGCTCTCACTGCAGTCCCAGCCTTCTGGAGACTAACCCTGGAGGCTTTGCCGTGAACTGATGGTCAGCATGGACTACAGTGTGACGTCCTGTCCCTCCAAAACAGTCAAACGAATAAATAAATAATAAATAAATAAATAAAACCATCCTGACAAAGGGTAACTGCTATTAACATGTTTTCCTATGCAGGATATATATGTATATATGTATATGTATAAATACATATTTATATACTTTATATATAATATATGTTTAGACGTATATAGATACATTTATTATATATAATATACATATATGTATATGTCATACATCTTAAAAAGTATTCCTTTTTCCTCTCTTGTCCTTGGCCCCGTCCCATTTTCTTTCTTTCTGTGCTAAGGCTGATGATGGCTCAGGGTCGCATGGGTGCTACACACTCACTCTGCCACCGTCCAATTCCTCACTGCTGCCGGGTGACTTTCTTCTGGGTTTCTTTAATACAAACCTCTGGAGTGAACATTTTCTTCCTATCCATCTTATCACTTCGGTACATGTTTTGCAAACTGCATCCCTAGCACCGGAATCTCGGTATAGTGTATTAATATTTAAACACTTAATGGAACAGGATGACTTGCTAAAACTGGTTTGCCACGCCCTGTTAAGGACTCCTTCCCCAACTCCTCTCCTTCGTGAATTCCATTTCCTGGCTTTATTCTTTCTAAGTGTGACTTAATGTGTTAGTGACTGGACCAAACCCGGGGTCTGCCCTTGCTATAGCAGATGTCCTAAACAAGCTTCTCAGACCAGCTGTTTCCTGGGCTGTGGATGCATTGATTATGGAGTGATCAAATAAAAGCCAGATTTTTTAAAAAAAAAAATGGGAGCACGGTAGGCAAGCGTTCTACCAACTATTCTTTTCCAGCCCCAGTTTAAAATTTAATTATGCGGGGGTTGGGAATTTAGCTCAGTGGTAGAGCGCTTGCCTAGCAAGTGCAAGGCCCTGGGTTCAGTCCCCAGCTCCAAAAAACAAAAATTAATTTTGCTAATTTTTGACATGTATGGGTGTTTTACGTGCATGTATGTCTACACAAGCTGCATGCCTGGTGCACATGGAGGCCAGAAGAAGCCATCAGGTCCCCTGGATCCCATGTTACAGATGTTGTGAGCCACCATATGAGTGCTGGGACATGAACCAGCAGCCAATGCTATCACTGAACCATCTCTCCAGCCCTAAGGGTTTTTTGTTTGTTTGTTTGTTTGTTTGTTTGTTTTTTGTTTTTGAGACAGGATCTTACTACGTAGCACTGACTGGCCAGGAACTCACTATGTAGACTAGGCTATCCTCAAACAACCAGAGCTCCTGCTGCTGGGCTGTAAGGTGGGTACTACCATGTGCAGCTGGTAGTTTTTATATTTTTTTAAAAAAAGTTTCTCCTTTGTGCAAATAAATATAAGGGAAAAGAAACATTATTGTGTAATCTTCGAAATTAATGTTTTATAATTTTTCTTGAGAACTTCATACATGTACCCAATACTATATAATCTTATCTATCCCCCACTTCTCTCCTCTCCTCTTATGTGCCCCCAATATGTTTCCCTCGGAGACTTTTTTGTTGTTGATAAGATCAATTAGTCCTGACCCAGTAGAGCATGGAAAACCTGCCTGTGGGAAGATCCTTAAGTCTCCTCAGCAGCCATCAGCTGCCCACAGCTCCTCAGTAACGGGCGTGGCATGCTGCCCCTTCTATGCTGGACTTTGGCTCTCCTGAGCCTATCATAGGCCTTGCGGTGCTGACCACAGCTGCTGTGAGCTCTGAGACAGACAACAGACAGCATCTCACAGTTCTCTCAATCCTCCAGCCCGTACATCATCTGCTTCTCTTCCTCAAGGTTCCCTGAGACTGGAGTAGGAGTGGGGTGGGGTGTTGATGCAAATGTCCCATTTAGGGATGAGCATTCAGTACCCTTTCTTAGTACTTTTCCACTCATTACCAATCTCTGCACTTAACTGATAACCCACTCAGAAAAAAAGATCCTCAGGCAAAGGTTGGGAGAAGCCCAGGCCTATAAACATAAATATTTAGAATGCAATCGGAGACATGTCCACTGAGCAAAATAATGCTAGCAGGTTTCACCCTAGGGTCTCATTATGTGGCCCTGACTTTCCAGTTTTGTAGGAACTTATTATGAAAGCCAGGCTGGCCTCGAATTGACAGAAACCCACCAGCCTCTGCCTCTGGAGAGCTGGGTTAGCAGTGGGCTTTTAAGCTGGATTATAGTATTTGGGGGGGATCCCCTCTTGTGGGGTTCCTGACACCCCCTCCCCTTATTGCACTGCTGTGCATATGTTGCCTGGCACATCAAAACTGCCATGTAAATGGTCAAGTACTGGATAGGACCACTGATGTTCTTCCTCCCCCCCAAGAAGCCTGAATAGAATCTTCTTGCACTAGGAAAGCTAACTGGCAGGGCGGAGGTTTCCTGGCCAGTTGGAGGGTGATTTCTTTATGTCCTGCAATCAGTGTGAGTGGTGTCTTCGGTAATAGAGTCTTAGTGTGTAGTTATGAAACTCTAAAACATTTTAAATGAACAGGATAGTGCTGGCATATGCTTTTAATCCCAGCACTATGAGGCAGAGGCAGGTGGATCTCTGAGTTCAAAGCCAGCCTGCTCTACAGAGTGAGCTCCAGGACAGCCAGGGCTACAAGGAGAAACCCTGTCTCAAAAACGTGTGTGTGTGTGTGTGTGTGTATGTGTGTGTGTACATATATGTATACATATTCATATATTCTATATATATTCATACACTCACATATATGTATATATATGTGAATGAATGAATATAGAGCCAGAGAGATGGCTCAGTGGTTAAGAATATGCACTGCTCTTGCAGGTAACCAGATTTTCAGTCACAGCATCCATACCTGGCAGTTTAGAAGCACCTTAACTCCTGCTCCAAGGGACCTGATGCCCTTCTGGACTCTTTGGGCACCCGTACTCACATGTATACATACACATACATAAATGCATAATTAAAAAAATAATTTTTATTGTTTTTTTTGAGACAAGGTTTCTCTGTGTAGCCCAGCTGTCCTAGAATTCACTCTGTAGATCTCAGTCAGCCTCTGCCTCCTGAGTGCAGATGGTAAAGGCATGTGCCACACACCCAGCTAAAATAAATCTTTAATTTTTTTTTAAAGATTTACTTATTTGTGTATATGAATGCTCTGTTTGCATGTATATCGGCTGCATGACAGAAGAGGGCATCAGATCCTATTATAGATGGTTTTGAGAGAGCCACCATGTGGTTGCTGGGAATTGAACTCAGGACCTGTGGAAGAGCAGCCACTGAGCCATCTCTCCAGCCCCTTGAATAATTTAATCAAGGCCTTGTAATCCCAACACTTGAAAGGCAGAAGAAGGATTGCTGTATGTTCAGAGTCTGTCTGGTCTACATCATGAGTTATAGGGTAGCCAGGGTTTCATGGTGAAACCATCTCAAAAATATATACAAAGAGCCGAAGCAACAAATAAACGCTACCACCAATGATACAAACACTGCAGGACACTAAGTATTATCTCTCCTGGTCTGGCTTTCCAAAGAAACCACGAGGTGTAATTCTGCCTGGGATTTGTAGGAAGGTGCTTGCACATGTAGGTCTAACTCCAGCCAAATCACCTTTCTTTTGGTAAAAGTGGTGGGGTTTTCTTTTTTTAAAGCTCTGTGGTGGGTTGATCTAGAGGCTCCTATTTCAGCTGGACAGGTTGACTCTAGAACAATGATTTAACCGGTCTGATTGGCAGGGCGACACAACCCAGGAATCTGTCACTTACGAGGGCAGAGAGCAGACCCTGAATATGAGTAGAAAGCCTTTGCTTAGCTCCCTGAATTGTAGAATCACAGCGTATTACCTGGCGCTGATGATCTGTTTGTTTCTTCTACTGTTGTTCCTGCGCTTGGCTTTGTGCACAGTAGGCAAGTGCTCTCCCCTGAGTTACAGTTCCTTAAAGGGGCACCCCATTTCCGATTTCACACTTTTCTTTCAGAACGAGGGAACTGTGACTGCATTTGCACAGCGGCCCTCCATGCATGTTTCCCGCACACCCAGGGAACATTCTGCACCTGTGTCACCAATTTTGCATTTTATTTTTAAACAAGACGAGTGTTTTGCCTGTATGTATGTGAGTGTTTATGCACGTATGCCTGGTGCTAGGAGACTGTAAGAGAGCATTGTGTCCCCTGGCACTGGAGTTAAGGACTTTATGTTGTTTCAAGACAGGATTTCTCTGTATAGCCTTGGCTGCTGGCCTTGAACTCACAGAGATCTACCTGCCCTGCCTCTGGAGTGCTGGGATTGAAGGCCTGTGCCACCACAGCTGCCCAGCAATTTAAGGACTCTTGTAAGCTTCCGTGTGGGTGCTGGGAACAGAACTCAGGCCCTCTGCAAGAGCAGTTCATGATTTTGATGTCTGAACCATCTCTCCAGCCCCCTCTACAGCTCAGTAGAGGACGACACCTGTAAATGTTAAGGTTCTTTTCGCTGTTAATGAATCCTCCCTAGCTTTCTAGTTTTCTTTCCTCTTTTCTGTCTGGTTTCCCAGAAAGGCGTTTGGGTTTAGTGGAATGCTAGAACGTCACATCCAGACGAGGACCCCCTTACCCAGCCTTACTACCCAGTGACGCTCCTTGGTGAGCCGACCACACAGCAGACTCCTGCTGTCAGCTGTGAACTCGGCTTCTCTCACAGGTTCTCTTATCTCAAGTCCCGTGTGTCTCTGTTTTCAGGGCCTAAGAGAGAGGGATGCCTTGTGCAGGCCAATGGAAAGGCCTGCGCTGCTCCTCCTCCTCCTCACTCTCCCTGTTCACGTCTGACCTGTTTTATTTCCCCTCCAGGGAAAGCCATATGTCTTCGACCGTGTATTCCCCCCAAACACGACTCAGGAGCAGGTTTACCACGCCTGTGCCATGCAGATCGTCAAAGGTAAGAGACTTGTCTTCAGAATGTATTTCCCATGTCCGCCATTACCCACCACCACCAGCAGCAGCAGATAGCTTTCTCTGCCCTCTCTTTCAGACGTCCTTGCTGGCTACAACGGCACAATTTTTGCTTATGGACAGACATCCTCAGGGAAAACGCACACCATGGAGGTGAGGGTTCTGACTTGGGGGTTGAGGGTTTCGAGGAAGGTTCACAGACGATCAAAAAACCTTCTATTGGAGAAAATCCCAGGACCGGGGTGAGCTGAGTTGGAGGCAGATGGGTCTGGAGGATGGAATGAGGTGCAACGTGGGAGGGAGGCTGAGAGGGGTCCCTTCAGCCGCACACTTGCCCTCCCTCTGCTGACCCCAGCTGCCCTCCCTTTATCTAAAGAACCAGCAGCAGTGACAGCCAAACCCTGCTCAGTTGTCCGCTTCCATTCACGGGCAGCCGTAGCGGTGACCTCCAACTGAGGATGCTCCTCACGTCGCTCCTGACCCCCGTGGCCCCAGTGACCTCTGTACTCACTTTGGTATCCTTCACTCCTCAGGGAAAGCTGCACGACCCTCAGCTCATGGGCATCATTCCCCGGATCGCCCGAGACATCTTCAACCACATCTACTCCATGGATGAGAACCTTGAGTTCCACATTAAGGTGAGGAGCATGTGACTTCTGGGCACCTCAGATAGGGGCTGGGAAGACCCAGAATAAACCAGCTGAAGTCTTACTCTGGTTACCCCAACTTCCCACTAAGAATGTCCTCTCCAACACTTTCCCAGCCACCACTGTCCTGGAGTCTGTCGTATTGGTTTGGGATTCCCATGTTAGAGTTAAGATCACCCTCTTGGGGCTGGAGAAATGGCTCAGAGGTTAAGAAGGCTGGTTGTTCTTCCAGAGGACCTGACTCCAATTCTCAACACCTACATGGTGGCCCACAACCATCTCTACTTCCAGTTCCAGGGGATCTGATGGGCTCTTGTCACCTCCTTGGGCACCATGTATGCACATGATGTACAGACATACAAACAGACAAAACATTTATACACATAAAAATGAATAAAAGTAAAACAAAACAACAGAACCCCTCTCACACCACCCCTTTCCTCCCTAACCAGGTGTCTTACTTCGAGATTTACCTGGATAAGATCCGCGACCTTTTGGATGGTGAGTACTTGGTCCCTGTGGGTACAGATATGAGGAGGCTGAGAGCAGAGAGACCGCCATCATCCAGAGATTGGCTACAGTTAAGCATCCAGGACATGATTCTTTCACACCACGGTCCTGCGGTGGCACTTGCCTATAGCCTAGGCTGAGGCAGGAGGATTGTGATTTTGAGGCCACCCTGGGCAACTTAGCAAGATTATGTCTCAAAAGGAAAAAATAAATTGGGGTGGGACAGAGGTGGCACACCTGAGTAGTGGCACACCTGGTATGCGTGTGGCCTTGGGTTCAAATCCCAATTGATATGGAAAAACGGAGAAAGGAAAAGAGGGATGGGGATCTAGGCAGGAAGTAAGGTGTGAGGTTCTCAGTTCAATCTTCCAGCTTCCAGCTATGGACACAAAAATAGGGAGAAAATAAAAACCCTCTTAAAGCCTGGGAGAGTCGGGAGATGGGCTGAAGGCTCAGTCCTGACACAGAGCCCAAGAATAGCTGGGTCCTGTGAGGAGGAAGGAGGAGTCGAGCCTCCCTGTGAATATGGCGTTTGCGTCTCCACGGGGCATCTTCCTACCTTTAGCGTGCATGCAGCGTACCTAGGGGTGGGAGTCCTGGTCTCTCTCACCCTGCCATATCTTGATTCAGTGACCAAGACAAACCTGTCTGTGCATGAGGACAAAAACCGGGTGCCGTTTGTCAAGGTGAGAGCAGGGCGGGTTCTTGTGTGTGTTGTGGAGCATCGAGAGGGAAGGGTCATTGCAGGACCCCTGAGAGGTCCCTGGGTGGTGTGTGGACATCTCAATCTGAAGAGCAAAGCTTATGGCCACTGCTGTTTGCCTCCCGCAGGGTTGTACCGAACGCTTTGTGTCCAGCCCAGAGGAGATTCTGGATGTGATCGATGAGGGGAAGTCGAATCGTCACGTTGCTGTCACCAGTGAGTGGGGAGAAGAAGAGCTCTTGGGTTGGAGGTCTTCTCACCTCTCTTCTGTGCCTACTGGGGACAAGTTAGCAGGGGAGGAAGGGCCTCCTGCCTGTGCAGCCCACTGCCTAGGAGATGACACCTTGGGGATGGGCCTTTCTCTCCCGGTGGGTGGAGTGGCTGCTAGTGACTCTGTGGCCGAGGGCTGCAGCTCTCTGAGGGCTAGCAGGCAGAGCGACTGTATCTCCTGCAGACATGAATGAGCACAGCTCTCGGAGTCACAGCATCTTCCTCATCAACATCAAGCAGGAGAACATAGAGACGGAGCAGAAGCTCAGCGGGAAACTGTACCTCGTGGATCTGGCCGGAAGCGAGAAGGTTGGGATCTCTGGAGTAAGGTGGAGTGTGGGGGTGGAAAAGGAATCCTTGGTGGGGAAGGTTTGCCTTTTTAAAAACTCTATTTGAAAGAAAAATAAATTTGGCCATGTGTGGTAGCAAATACACCTTCCACTCCAGGACTTGGGAGGGACAGACAGATAGCAGAACCCTCCCCAGCAATAAACAAATATTTCATCATCAAAATATATCACAGGGAGATGGCTCAGCATGTGAAGCACGTGCTGTGCAAACCCTGGGATCCGAGGTCAGGTCTCCAGAAGCTACAAATCCAGGCACGGTGGTTCAGGTCTTTGATTCTAGTGCTTGTGCAATTAGAGGGAGGTGGTCTGAGCAGTGGTAAACAACAAAGGGACCCACCTTTAAATAAGGTAGAAATTGAGGACCCGCACCTGAGGTTGTCCTCTGACCACACACATGCTGTGACGTGCTCCCTGCCCCCTGTCTCTCTCTGTCTCTGTCTCTCTCTCTCCCCTCTCTCTCTCACACACACACATACTCGTGTGCACATATACACATTTATATATAATCCAAGGCTAGGAACATAGCTCCTTTGGTAGAGTGCTTCCTTGGTGATCTCCATCTAACACCGCAGAAGCAGGACATACTGCTGCAGACCTGTTATCTCCTTGAGAGGTTGAAGCAGGGGGATCACAAGTTCAAGGTCATCATGAGCAACATAGGGAGTGTGAAACCAGCATGGATTAGTTACTTTGTCTCAAACAAAACAAAGCACAGGGCCTCCAGGGAGAGGTTCAGTAGGTAAAGTGCTTGATAACGAGCTGGAGAACCTGCGTTCTGTCTTCAGCACCCACGTAAAAACCTGAGCATTGGGGTGCATCCCTGTAAGTCCAGCACCAGGGAGGTGAAGGCAGGCAGGCCCTTGGGACTCACCGGCCAGCCAGCGTAGCTTGACTGGAAAGCCCCAGGTCCCAGTGAGAGACCTCAACTCAAAAAAAGTAAGGTGACAATTTCCGGGGAACAACACCAAATTGACCTTTGACCTCCACACATGAGCCCCTGCACACAGGAGTAAACAGTCCTGAGTCAGGCATGGTGGTGTACACGTGTAATCCCTGCAGTCAGCGGGGTGGGAGCAAGATGAGCATGAGTGTGAAGCCAGCCTGGGCTACGTGGTGAGAATCTTCCCACCCTCACCCCTGAGTAATCCACAATTTAGTTTGTTCTGAAAATCATATGGTGTCATTACTGCCGAATTCTAGAATATACCTACATTTCCCTACCACCCATCCCCTGGCAGCCACCGATTTGACCCACTGACATCGAATTTTTCAGTCATAAAGTTCATGTAGTTGATATAGAGTAGTGAGGGAGAGCTTCAGCAAGAGAGTTCAGGTGAGTGGAGGATTCCTGATGCTGGCCGAGCATCTCTTTCTTTAAGCTTCTCTATTCTCTCCCCCTTTTTGGACTTTGACCTTCTGACTTTTTTTTTAATATTTATTTAAAATATATTTATAAGTACAGTTTAGCTGTCTTCAGACACACCAGAAGAGGGCATCAGATCCCATTAGAGATGGTTTTAAGCCATCATGTGGTTGCTGGGAATTGAACTCAGGACCTCTGGAAGAGCTGTCAGTGCTCTTAACCACTGAGCCATCTCTCCAGCCTGACTTTGGCCTTCTAAGTGGAGAGAATGAGGCCAGCCTTCCCCTCTTCCTGACACACTTGTCCTGTAATTCTCCAACAGGTCAGCAAGACAGGAGCAGAGGGAGCCGTTCTGGATGAGGCAAAGAATATCAACAAGTCGCTGTCGGCCCTGGGGAATGTGATCTCTGCTCTGGCCGAGGGCACTGTGAGTATCCCCAGCCCCTCCTCCACATCCTCCCCCTACCCCCCAATCCCTGAGTCCACAGACTCAGTGCTCAGTGAGCAGTACTACCCTTAGGAATCCAGTTGAAATCATTTTCACATTCATGGTCTGCTCCTGCTCTAGAAAAGCTACGTGCCGTACCGTGACAGCAAAATGACGAGGATTCTCCAGGACTCTCTGGGAGGGAACTGCAGGACCACTATGTTCATCTGCTGCTCACCATCCAGCTACAATGACGCAGAGACCAAGTCCACACTCATGTTTGGGCAGCGGTCAGTGGCAGAGGGGTCCTGGGTGCCCAACCACTGTCCCATCCCTTGCTATATTCACACACACACACAACCATACACACATACACACACAGAGACACACATACAAACACACTCAGATACACACACAGACACACAGAGATACACAGACATACACACAGATACATACATACACATACACACACAAGCACACACAGACACACACACACAGGAACACACAGAAACATAAACAGACATACACATACATACACACACAATCACAGATGCACACACAGACACACACAAAGGTACACACAGACACAAACAGACATATACACACGGGCACACACATAAGCACAGACACACACAGAGATACACACAAACACACACACACAGGGACACATAGACACACACACAGAAACACACAGACATACACACAGGCACACACAGATGTACAGGCACACATGGATACACATATACACAAAGACACAGACACACAAACACACACAGGTACATATAGACACACACATCACCCAGGACCAGCTGGAGTCTCATATTTGTTTTTCTCTTTGCTCAGGGCAAAGACCATCAAGAACACTGCCTCAGTGAATCTGGAGTTGACTGCTGAGCAATGGAAGAAGAAATATGAGAAGGAGAAGGAGAAGACCAAGGCCCAGAAGGAGACAATTGCGAAGCTGGAGGCTGAGCTTAGCCGGTGGCGCAATGGTTAGAGAGGGATGCTGTGGGAGGGAGGGACTGTGGCTTAGGGAGTGTTAAAGGCCAGGAACCTCTGAAATCAAGGCTGTGCTCCAGAGGAGAGCAGTGGGTGGTGCTGAGGGCCTGGAGATCCTGGCTCTGAGGAGTTGACAGGGTGGACTCAGGCCTGCAGCTCTTGTCTCCACTGTAGTCACTGGCTTCGCTGCTGTGACGTGACATCTATCTATAGCGACTTAGGGATGAAAGTGTCTACGCTGGCTCAGTCTGAGAGTACAGGGGAAGGCATGGTGGCAGGAGCATGAGGCAGCTGCAGTCAGGAAAATGCCCACATTTAAGGTGGATCTGCACAGTGCTGCCCACATTTAATTTAAGGTGGATCTGCTCACTTGCACTAACTCAGTCTGGAAATCCCCTCTTAGATGTCCAGAGGTTTGTCTCATAGGTGATGCTAAGTACTTTCGGGTTGATGATTTTAGCCATCACACTGTCTTTCCTCTCCTGTCCTCTGTCAGGAGAGAATGTGCCTGAGACTGAGCGCCTGGCTGGAGAGGATTCAGCTCTGGCAGCCGAGATCTGTGAGGAGACCCCTGTGAATGACAACTCATCCATCGTGGTACGCATCGCACCCGAGGAAAGGCAGAAATACGAGGAAGAGATCCGCCGTCTCTACAAGCAGCTCGACGACAAGGTGAGACCGCAGTGTACAGGGAGCTGAAGGCTGAGATGGAGGCCACAGAGCTAGCTTGGGCTGGTGAGACCAAGCCTGATGACCTGAGTTGCATTCCCAGAGCACCACCTGGTGGACACAGAGAAGTGACGCCCTCAAGTGCTTCTGACTTCCATGGGAGCACAGCAGTGTGCGTGCGCACACACCAACACCACATAGGCCCTTGCACACTGTACAACCATTATGATGTGGAAAATGAGTTTTAGAAATAGACGAACATGAAGAATACCAGTTGTTATCATGTAGAGGCAACACTTAATATTTTACTCTTCTTCCGGCATCGTGCAGCCGAGGTACACAGTTGAAGCAATTTGCATCTAGTAGCTTTCTTTTAGATGGCCTCACATTTTAGGTGAGCCTCGAATTCTTGATTCTCCTGCCTCAGCCTCCTCGGTGCTGGGGTTACCAGTGCGGCCGCCCTGACGGACTCCAGTCTTTTTGGTTGACGTTACATTACATGTGGTTTTCCGCTCCATTAACAGTTCTTCACAAACAAATCTATCTAAGGACACAGTTCACTTGGTGGAGTGCCTGCACACAGAAAGCTCTGGTAGAGCCTCCAGCAGTGTGAAATGCCAGGCAGATTACACGGAGGCACACGCCTCTAATCCCAGCACTTAGGTGGGAGCAAGCTCAAGGTAACCCTCAGCTACATAGGAAGCTTGAGGCCAGCCTGGACACCCTCTCTGGGAAAATAGATGTCCGATCCATTTTTCAAAATGGATTCGGTTGTTATGCATAAGTATTTGCCTTTCAGGCTCAGAGATGGCTCAGTGGTTAAGAGCACTGGCTGGTTTTCCAGAGGACCTGGATTGGATTCTCAGCACCTACATGGCAGCTCACAGCCATCTATAACTCCAGTTTCAGGGGATCTGACGTCCTCTTCTAGCTCTTTAGGCACCAGGCACACATGTAGTGCACAGACACATAGGCAGACAAAAAACTCATACACATAATAATAAAATAAAAAGATTTAAGGAGATACACACACACACACACACACACACACACACACACACACACACCGTTTGATCCAGGTGTGCTATTCCTGCCTGTAACTCCAGCACCTAGAAGGTTGAGGCAGGAAGATTGGGAATCTGAGACCAACTTAGGATATACACAGTTCTAGGCCAGCCTGGGCTACGTGGTGAGACTGTAACACACATACACACCAAGATCCTGGTCAAGGTTCCACAATAATCCCAACATTTATTTAGATTGAGGCGGGGGGATCAAGAGTTCCAGGTCATTTGCAGCTACACTGTGAGACCAGCCTTAGCTACATGAGACCCTGTCTCAAAAAAGTACCCATAAGTTTTTTTTTTTTTTTTTTTTTTGGAGCTGGGGACTGAACCTAGGGCCTTGCGCTTGCTAGGCAAGCGCTCTACCACTGAGCTAAATCCCCAACCCCACACCCATAAGTTTTAATTTGATTGTTTTGCTTTTAAATGATTTGGCTAGATGGGAGTAGTAATATGAGAGGTCCAGGCCAAAGGATATGGATGTGTAGACTTTTGCTGTGTAGTGTCAAGGTTGTCCCCGAGGGACTGTCATAGTCCCATAGGGGCAAGGGCCACCAACTCAGAGTTTAGGGCTGGCTTCTCCCTCCCATCCCAGCACCCTAAGCTGGGAGAAGTAGCCCCTCACATCCCCTCTTGTCTCTGACAGGATGATGAGATCAACCAACAGAGCCAACTCATTGAGAAGCTGAAGCAGCAGATGCTGGACCAGGAAGAGGTAGGTAACAGAGGGAGGGACCGTCGCCATCCCTGCAAATCAAATAGCGCTCCTCTAACCCAGGGCGGGAGCTGCAGAGGATGCAGCTCTGTTGGTAGTGTGTGAGCATGCCATTCATGAAGCCCTGGGGTTGTTGGTCCCTAGCAGAGCATAGAACCGTTGTGGTGGCATAGACCTGTGATCTGGTGCACACCTGTGATCAGGATAGACGTTCAGGCCGTCCTTGGCTACAAACCTTGGATACACGAAACTTTATCTAAAACAGACAGAAGTACATGGATGAATAGGCATTCTACTTAGTGGCCAGTGACCTGTGAAAATCGTGCATTATGGAAACTTCATTTAGGAGGCTGAGTTAGGAAGATCAAGAGTTCAACGCTAAGCGGGGCGTGGTAGATCCCAGCATTTGGGAGGCATAAGCAGGCAGATCTCTGAGTTCAAGGTCAGCCTGGTCTACAGAGTGAGTTCCAAGACAGCCAGGGCTACACAGAGAAACCCTGTCTCCAAACCAGACTAAGTAAAAAGAGTTCCAGCTATCTGTAGCTACGCAGGGACCAGTCAGTTGCTCTTAAGTCCTAGTGATGGAATCTCATGCTTTTCCATCCTGGTTAACGGAGCCCGAAGCTCGCTTCCCCTTGACTTGTACTTGGGGTGTGTGCCAAGTGGGGTGTTGGGACTTAGCCCACACACACAGCGTGCGGTCTTCCTCTTCCTCGAAGCTGCTAGTGTCCACTCGGGGAGACAATGAGAAGGTCCAGCGGGAGCTGAGCCACCTGCAGTCCGAGAATGATGCCGCGAAGGAGGAGGTGAAGGAAGTGTTGCAGGCCCTGGAGGAGCTGGCAGTCAACTATGACCAGAAGTCCCAGGAGGTGGAGGAGAAGAGCCAGCAGAACCAGCTGCTGGTGGATGAGCTGTCCCAGAAAGTGGTGAGTGCCTGGCGAGTGGCCGGGGGCTCCCTGCCCTCACAGGCCTCTGCCTCCCGCCATGACTGTGCGGTCTTGTCTCCTGCGCTGCTGCTGAGTGTGTTAAGACACCCCCCTCCCCCCCGCCCTGCCTCTGCAATTTGCCCTTCTCTCTTCCAGAGGCTTCTGCAGGGTCTGTATTCTCTCCATAGCAGCCCTCAGAGTCTTACATGACTTGAGAGGCTCTGCTCAAGCTGGGAAGGGGAGCAGGAGGCTGGCAATGGTTATGACCTTAGGGGCTGTCCCTAGGCCACCATGCTGTCCCTGGAGTCTGAGCTACAGCGGCTCCAGGAAGTCAGTGGACACCAGCGAAAACGGATTGCTGAGGTGCTGAATGGGCTGATGAAGGACCTGAGTGAGTTCAGTGTCATCGTGGGCAACGGCGAGATTAAGCTGGTGAGTGAGACAGCTGTGTGTCTGGGTGAGATTAGCAGGGCCTAGAGGTGACAACGGATAGGAATGGCATGCAAATCTGTACATAAGAAAATGACCTATTGGGATCACGAGGCAGGACCAGATTATTTATGAAAGAAAGTCCCTCGGGGTGCCGAGGTGTGCAGCTGCAGTCCCCGTCCTCGGGAGGGTGAGACAGGCTCAGGGGTTGAAGACTAGCGAGGGCGATGTGGCAAACAAAAGAAATGACTCACTGGTTTTCAAGGCAGAAGGGAGAGCTATCAAAATCCAACATCCGAATGTAAACAGGGGCTTTGAAATGAGGTGCTAGTCAGAAGGTGACTCAGTCAGGGTTACTGTTGCTGTGATGAAACACCATGACCAGAAGCAACCTGGGAGGGAAAGGTCTGTTGGCTGTGACA
The DNA here is from genome assembly GCF_011064425.1 of Rattus rattus. Classification (NCBI taxonomy): domain Eukaryota; kingdom Metazoa; phylum Chordata; class Mammalia; order Rodentia; family Muridae; genus Rattus; species Rattus rattus. The sequence goes on along the minus strand of NC_046154.1, from coordinate 205,674,905 downwards.
TATCTCAAGTCACAGTCCACTGGGGGAAGCCAAAGCATAGAACTCCAACATGGTGGGAAGCTGGAGACAGGAGCTGAGCCCGAGGCCATGGAGGGGTGCTGCTTACCAGCTTGATCTCCACGGCTTGCTCAGCCTGCTTTCTTTTCTTTTTTAAATTTTATTTATTTATTTTATGTATGTGAGTACACTGTAGCTGTCTTCAGATACACCAGAAAAGGGCGTCAAATGGTTGTGAGCCACCACGTGGTTCCTAGGAATTGAACTCAGAACCTCTGGAAGTGCTCTTAACCATGAGCTATCTCTCCAACCCCCTTAGCCTGCTTTCTTATAGGACCCAAAACCACCAGCCCAAGGGTGACACCTCCCACCATAGGCTGGGCCCTCCTGCATTAATAACTATTTGAAAAAAAAAAATACCCTGCAGGCATGCCGACAGCCTGATATTCTGGAGGCCTTTTCTCAACTGAGGCTTGCCCCCTCTCAGACGATGGCTAGCTTGTGTCAAGTTGGCATAGAACTAGCCAGCACCAGCTGCTAAAAGGTGTTGAGGAATTCCCAGCTTCCTTGAGTACCTGTGAAGGGGATTAAGTCGGAGTGAGGGTGAAGGATGCAGATGCAGGCTTTCCGCCTCAGAGAAGCAGCTCTTCCTCCTCTGCCCACTCCCAGCCTGTGGAGATCAGTGGGGCCATCGAAGAGGAGTTCACGGTGGCCCGACTCTACATCAGCAAGATCAAGTCAGAGGTGAAGTCCGTGGTTAAGCGATGCCGGCAGCTGGAGAACCTCCAAGTGGAGTGTCATCGCAAGATGGAGGTGACCGGTAGGGAGCTGTCGTCTTGCCAGCTGCTCATCTCACAGGTGAGTGTCTGAGGATGGGAACCGTTGTATGAGAAGGGATGCTTTGAGGCTATAGAAGGCCTGAGGAACCAGGAGGATGGTGGAGAGGATCCAGGCATGAGGTTTAGGGGATGCTGACCTTCAACCTGACCGTCTAAAGGAAGAGTCTCCATAGGACCAGCCGTGGCCTTTAGCTTCATAGAGGCTATGAGGGAAGGCGTGGGAGGAGAGCTGCAGTTTACAGTGTAAGACCCTTTGTACCTTTGTCTCCTTTATGCCACCAACCCCACTCCTTCCACCAGCACGAGGCCAAGATCCGTTCGCTCACGGAATACATGCAGACTGTGGAGTTGAAGAAGCGGCACCTGGAAGAGTCCTACGACTCCCTGAGCGATGAGCTAGCCAAGCTCCAGGCGCAGGGTGAGAGCTCCTTGGATCTGAGGTCCCAGAGGGACTGGGAAGGACAGTCACCCACACCGGAGGAAATGGCCGACAGCTTCTCACCTGGGTTCTCAGCTCATGTGCTCCTCCACATGTGGCCTGGCCTTTGCATGTAGCTCTTTTATTTTTTTAAAGATTTATTTATTATATATGAGTACACTGTCGCTATCTTCAGACACACCAGAAGAGGGCATCAGATCCCATTACAGATGGCTGTGAGCCACCATGTGGTTGCTGGGAATTGAACTCAGGACCTTTGGAAGAGCAGTCAGTGTTCTTAACCGCTGAGCCATCTCTCCAGCCCGCATGCATCTCATTTCACACGAATTCTAGACCCTCTGTTCTTTATCCCTGATGAGTCCAATTGGACTGTCCCAACCCAGCATGTCCCTATGCACCCATCCCCTGCGACCTGGATTGCTGGTGTCATGGGAGCTGTCTTCCTCTCCTCTTAGAAACTGTACACGAGGTAGCTCTGAAAGACAAGGAGCCAGATACGCAGGATGCGGAGGAGGTGAAGGTGAGCTGGGGAGGGAACAGCCGTGTGGCAGGGCAGGGGCTCCCTGCCTGCCAGCCCGGGAGTCTGGCTCTGACACAGGGTTGTGCTCTTTGCAGAAGGCCCTGGAACTACAGATGGAGAATCATCGAGAGGCCCATCACCGGCAGCTGGCCCGCCTCCGGGACGAGATCAATGAGAAACAGAAGACCATTGATGAGCTTAAAGAGTAAGCGTCTTAGACGTGGCTCTAGTGTCTGCCCAGTCCTTGCTGTGGCCACTCCAGCCATCCTTCTGGATCCTTAATGTCCAAGGTCATTTCCTCAACAATGACACTCCCTGAGGCCCAGTCTCAAGAGACATAAGAAGGGTTAGAGAGGTGGCTCTGTAGTTAAGAGCCCTGGCTGTTCTTCCAGAGGACCTGGGTTTGATTCCCAGCAACCACATGGTGGCTCACAACCACCTGTAACTCCAGTCCCAGTGGATCCGACACCCTCTTCTGGCCTCCTTGGGTACCAGGCACACACAGAGCACACACACATACTTACAAGCAAAACACTCATGCACATAGGAAATTAATTAGAAGACACAGGTAGTTAGAATTAGACCTGCCCTTGAGACCTTTATGATTGGAGTACTCCGGCTCCCATGTTGCCATGAAAATGGTAGCCAGTGTGTACCCCCGATAGATCCAGTGTGTACCCCCAATAGATCCAGTGTGTACCCCCAATAGATCCAGTGTGTACCCCTGATATCTGAAGTCCGGTGCATCAGGTCTCACTGGGACGTGTAGAAGACAGAAGTGTGAGGAACCGAGCTTCCATTTCCCCCTTCAGTATCTCTCTATGTCCCACCCTCCCTAGCCTGAACCAGAAGCTCCAGTTAGAGCTGGAGAAGCTTCAGGCTGATTACGAGAGACTGAAGAACGAAGAGAACGAGAAGAGTGCCAAGCTCCAGGAGCTGACGTGAGTGACACGCCTACCGGCAGACACGTGTGTGCACGCGCACGCACGTGTGCAGATGCGGGATGCATGGCTGGCCTCTGTTGGGAGAGGCACAGGAAGCAAGCATGAAGGGGTGGGGAGAGGAAAGGGGACCAACAGAAAGGATTTCCAGGCCTGGCGTGGTAGCCCACGCCTTTAATCCCAGCACTCGGGAGGTGGAGGCAGGGGGTTCACTGTGAGTCTGAGGCTAGCCTGGTCCATACAATGAGTTCCAGGACAGCCAGGGCTATCAGGTTTTGAAACAGTGTAGACTGTCTGATCCCTAGAAACTGTGTAGGTGGCTATTAGATGCACAGAAAGAAGAGTTGGCACGATGGGCGCCTGGTAGTTTTAGCTGCAAATAGTAGAATCGTGGCCTTCCGTAAAATTTCCTCTGAACTCCTTCTGAGGATTCCTTTCTGATTACTGCATGGCAAACACGAGTAACCTGTATATTAGATGACGGTAAAGATAAAGGAATGGTGGGCGGAGTGTCCAAAGAGGTCTTTCTTGTCTCTTTCTCCTTATTTTTCCTGCTGCAGATTTCTGTATGAGCGGCATGAGCAGTCCAAGCAGGACCTCAAGGGGCTGGAGGAGACAGTTGTGAGTGGTTTCCTTCTGTGCCTCATTGTCGGACTGGGTGGAGGCTCTGTGCTCCTCACCTCTTCCCCGTCCTCACCTCTGCCCACCCTGTCCCTCCTGCTCTTTTACTGTGCGTCGGTGGCACAGTCGGCATGACAGACCACCGCTGTATAGACAGAAGGTTTCAGTGATTGTGGAGGGGGAAGGTAGGCCTGGTCTCCAGTTGCCCCCAAGTTTGCACTATTCCTCACAGGCCCGTGAACTCCAGACCCTCCACAACCTGCGCAAGCTGTTCGTTCAAGACGTCACGACTCGAGTCAAGAAAGTAAGTGCGCCCACCCACGGGTCACACCGACCCTGTACTCTCCTTCCCTCTCAGGGCTCGCCAGCCTGTTGTCCCCTGTGGGGTCATTTGGCCTCAGGACAGCGTCTTTCTTCCTCTAACCAGAGTGCAGAAATGGAGCCCGAGGACAGTGGGGGGATTCATTCCCAAAAGCAGAAGATCTCCTTTCTTGAGAACAACCTGGAACAGCTTACAAAGGTTCACAAACAGGTCAGATCCAGAAAGGAGTGGAGAGAACTTGAGGCCAGGTCCCTGTGATACCCACCTCCCGAAAGGCCCCTTGGTTCGGGAAGACTTAGTTGCATGCTACGCTTAGCCCTCTTACCCATGAGTCCCTGCTTGGTACCTTATCTGACTACACGTGTGCACTGACCTTTGCTCTGAACCCGTTCTCCCTTCTCAAAAGTTTTTCTCGCCTATCTTTGCTTAAAGTGAAAGTCCCCATCTGGAGGACGAGGTTAAAATGCATGCAGGACAGAGACACATGGGGGTGTAACTATCTGAGGGCTGGGAGGTGGGTCAGCAGCAGGCTTGCGTAGCCTGCACAAGGCCCTGCGTGCGTCTCTCTCTAGCTCTGTTGTGGGGTCATGGTCCAGGTATAATACTACCAGACTTCAGACAGGGATATAAGGAAAACAAGGGCATCGGGCTTTTTCTTAGCAAAACCAAACAAAAACACTTCATGTGCAGGTGTACCCCACAGTAAATGATGTTCTTCACATGACCCACCCAGCCTCTAGTGGGCGCCAGTCAGGACGCCTGCACTGAGCAGCTGCCTCTCTGTCCCCCTCTTGCTGCTTGCTGCCCTGTAGGTGGAAGCCTGGGTTTCCAAGTGTGGGCTCTCTGGGTGAAAGAGCAGTCCCTCCCGAGGAATCAGGTCAGGAAATGTTGGGTGTGTCCACAGCAGAAGAGGTCCCATCCATACCGAGGAACCAGCGCACCCAGTAGTCTGGCCCTCTAATTGATTCATAGAACAAGTCCCAACCTAAACTTCACTATCTCTGTCTCGAGTCCACCTTAAATTCCATCTGGACTCGTTCTCTAGCTAAGCCCACCTTTCCCTCCCAGCCTGCTGTCTGTGTAAAGACACGGTGAGTGCATCCTTGTGAAAACTTCATAAATTTGAGACTTGGCCACAAACTGCTGGATTTGCTGTCTTTGGACCTCCCGAGGGTTTAAGTGTTATCTTTCCTTCCCTCTCCTATTATAAAATGGTAGGACATCTTAACAGAAAAGCTGGATGACAGCTAGAAAGATCTTTTAAAAAGCAGGCTAGGGACCTAGCTGAGTTGAGAGAGTTCTTGTTGAGCTTGGGCAAACAAAACCTTGAGTTTGACCCCAGTCCCTTACAGCCTGGTCATGGTAGCACAGGCCTGTAATCCCAGTACCTGAGAAGATAGAGCTTGAAGGCAGCTGAGGCTATATTGTGAGTTCTAGGCCACCCTGGGCTACTTAGTAAGACCTTGACCTACTGTCTTTCTTTTTCTTCCTTTTTTTAAAAAAAGCTTCTCCTCTTTTCCTTCCTCAAAGCCTCTGCTTCTGCTCTAAGTCCCAAACTCCAAACACTGCTCCCCTACAGGATAGAGAGAGAGAGTGAACGAGATCCCTTGTTAGCAGACACAGTCTGTGAAGGAAATAGAGTCGTCACCAGCTAAGCTAAGCCAGCAGTGCAGAGACGTTTGACGGTCCCTAATCAACTAAAGCTGCTCAGAAGATTCTCTGTCCCTTCCCCGTCATGCCCTCTGCTGTGCTGACCTGCCCTCCCTCCCTCCCTCCCTCCCTCCCCCCCTCCAGCTCCCAAGGCCTTGCACCTGAGTAGTTTCAAGTGCTCCAGTCAGTGTGCGTGCAGACCCTGCAAAATGATCTGAGGGCCTTCTCACTGCAGAGGGGTTGCCATTACACTCTGGCATGATTTTAATGGGGATGGGGAGGACAGCCTAGGGGTTGGGTCCCTAGGGAAAAGTGGTGAGTGCTGCAAGCGTTTTTTTCTTTCCTTCCTGTGAGGCTCCGTGTGTGGCTGTATGGGGGTCCCAGATCCCGGCTTCTGCTCCTGTGCTGCATGGCTCTCACCCTCGCCCTTCTCAGCCCGTGTCCACCCTCAGACTGTCATGTGCTCTTGCTGCCCTGCCCTTGGCATGCACACACAGCCATCTTATTCCCACGGGGGCCCTGGAGCTGTTGGTCAGGCGTGGGCTGTGACATACAGTGGATGGGAGTGTCCAGGTGGATGAGGCACGGACAGGGCACTGTTGTAAGAACTCGGGCCATCTCGGAGCTGCTGGTTTTGCTGCTTAGAAAACAGGGAGCTGGGAAGAACTGGCTGGAGCTGCACACTGCTAGAGGGAAGGAGGTCTCTCGAGGAAGAAATGACAGGGTCCTGATTCTCCTTTATTCTCTCTCCTCCCAACCCCCACACTCCTCTGGGTGGCTCTATTTTGGGTCACTGGCTTTTCTGGGTTCTTCTGCGTGGCTCACTCCGCAGCTGGTACGTGACAATGCAGATCTGCGTTGTGAGCTTCCTAAATTGGAAAAACGACTTCGGGCTACGGCTGAGAGAGTTAAGGCCCTGGAGGGTGCACTGAAGGAGGCCAAGGAGGGCGCTATGAAGGACAAGCGCCGGTACCAGCAGGAGGTGGACCGCATCAAGGAAGCTGTGCGGTACAAGAGCTCTGGCAAGCGGGGCCATTCTGCCCAGATTGGTGAGTGGATGTCAGTGGGTGAGACCTCGTCACCACCTGAGGCAAACACAGCCAGTCCCAAAGCGCCAGACAACTTAGCACTTGCTTTTAGCCCCAGTCTTTCCACCACAGGATGATGATGTCATTTTGCTGGGGTTGACCTTGGGACCAGGTGAACTTGGGTAACCAATAGCTTTCTTACAGTTGTTTCTCCTGTCTCGTAGCTAAGCCTGTGAGGCCCGGCCACTATCCTGCCTCCTCACCCACCAACCCCTACGGTACCCGGAGTCCCGAGTGTATCAGCTACACCAACAACCTCTTCCAGAACTACCAGAACCTGCACCTGCAGGCTGCGCCTAGCTCCACCTCAGACGTGTAGTGAGTGATGTGGGCATGGCCAGAGCTCCAGCCCAAGGCCTTCTGGGCCCTGGGAAGGCATAGGGTGGTGTCAGCTCTTGGCTCATTTAACAATTAATTTCCTAAGTCATGTGGTTTCTGACCCTTTTTACGACCTTCTGGGTTGTGGTTAGGAGGTGGGTGCTGTCTCCCTGTGTCCGTGATTGGTGACCTCTTTACCAGGGATGGAAAGGGTGACTGACTGGGAGGGGGGTGGGCATAGTGGCTCTCAGAATGGTGGGCTGTGGGCCCCAGGGGCTGCAGCGCTATTCTGTTCCTTCCAGCTTTGCCAGCAACGGAGCCACATCTGTTGCCCCCTTGGCTTCCTACCAGAAGGCCAGCACGGACAATGGTGAGTGACGAAGACCCAGCCGACAGGGTCCCCAGGGAGAAGAGAAGTGATTACAACAGACAGGAACAGAACCTTCCTCCCACTAGAGTGTCAAATAAAAAGATACCGTCAGGGAGGGCTCCGTGGCACTGCGCTTGCCTAGTGTGGTTTCCTCCCTGCATTCCATTCCTGGTACAGTGGGGTGGGGGTGGGGGGATCCATGTGGGTCCGCTGAGCCTTGGGCTTGCTTAGGTCTCCAGCCAAACCCACTAGTTTGTTTAGAAGTAGCTGCTCTGTCTATCTGTCTGTCTGTCTATCCCTGTCTCAGTGAGTGTAAGTATAATATACAGCTTGGATGGGTGAGGGTAAAGTGCGTCAGTTTCCTAGTTTCTTAGAGGCGTGGGTGTTAGGACGGGCAGGGTTGCGAAGACTGTTCTCACAGCAGCCTTTTTCTCACCCTGTGTTCTCAACGGTCATCACTTCAGGAAACGCCACAGATATCAACGACAACAGGTACTCAGACTCCTAGCCTTGGGTTCTCTAGGTGGGACTAGAGGGAAAAGCGAGTAACACTGCTCTCTCTGTGTGGACTTCCCTGGAGCTCTGGCGGGGGAGGGAGGAAATGAGGCAGGAGATCAGGCATTCCCGGGATATCTGATACTTTCTCCCTACTTTAGGGAACGTTCTGACCTTGGACAAGGCCTCGAGTTTCCTTAGGAAGCGAGCATCTTCCCTGCCCTTGCCCTCCAGTATCTCTCAGGCACGCTGTCAGAGCACTGACCATGGCAGGAGCAGAGCTCACGATAGAACGTTTCTTCCTCCAGGAGTGACCTGCCCTGCGGCTATGAGGCTGAGGACCCGGCCAAGCTTTTCCCTCTCCACCAAGAGACGGCAGCCAGCTAACTCCCAATCCCGGCTGCATATCTGCACTTTCAGGTAGCTGAGGCAGCTTCCCTCCCTGGTCCCAGTCTCCACCTGTCTGGCCCTGGCCTCCTCTCCTGTTCATGAGTATGTGTGTGTGTGTGTGTGTGTGTGTGTGTGTGTGTGTGTGTGTGTGTGTGTGTGTGTGTGTTATGTGTGCCCCCACATCCAGAGGCCAAGGTTGGTTGGTGTGGTGTCTTCCTCTGTGCGTGTGTATCTTCCTGTGTCTGTGTGTGTGTGTGCGTGCGCGTGCGTGCACACTCACATCCAGAGGCCAGCTTCGGTGTGGTGTCTTCCTCTCTCACATTCCATCTTACTTTTTGAGATAAGGCCCCACACTGATCCTGGAGCTTGCTGTTTTGGGTAGACCGGCTGGCCAGTCAGCTCTCCCCCTCCCCCTCCTCCTCCCCCCGCTCCCATCTGCCCATTTCTGTCCCCTGTGCTGGGGTAACAGACTGGCCTTTATGTAGGTGCTGGGGATCTGAACAGAGTCCTCATGTCCATTCAGTAAGCATGTTATGAATGATCCATCTCCCCACTTCACCCCCTTTTTAAAAAGAAAAATCTCAAGATCTTTCAACTCCTGCTTGTCCCCATATGGTGGCAGCACACGCCTATAATCCCAGCACGCAGACAGAGGCAGGGAGATCATGAGTTCGAAGGAGTTCTGGGTTAGTGGGACTCTGTATCAAAACCAAACAAAAACATTTGCTAAAAGCCTAAATCACATCCATATCCAACCCTGACCTCCCATGGCCCCAGCTTTCTTCCCCTTAGGTGCTGTGACAACTGCAGTACTGAATTCTGCCACTAGGGGTCACTGCCACACGTTAAATTTTTTTTTTTTAAAGCAAGGGCTGCTGTCCTTCTACCACCTACAGCCTCACAGGTTGGAGACCTTAGTTATGGAGAACTTGAGAGAAAATCCCATTGTGCCTATGCCTTAACCCTAAAATAATCTAATGCCTAAGCCGTCTCGTGTACGGCGATGCCTGCCTTGTTCTTGAGCTCTATTCCTGTGTCAGCATATGCTACCAAAGACTATAGTGCTGTCTGACTCTTGGTGCCTCTAGCTAGTGACAACAGTATGGTCAGTAAAAATGGAAACCAGCTGCCTCCCCACCCCAAACCCTCCAGCTTCAACACCTCTCTCTTTTTAAAAATTTATTTATCATATATAAGTACACTGCAGCTGTCTTCAGACACACCGGAAGAGGGCATCAGATCCCATTGCAGATGGTTGTGAGCCAACATGTGGTTGCCGGGATTTGAACTCAGGATCTCTGGAAGAGCAGTCAGTGCTCTTAACCGCTGAGCCATCTCTCCAGCCCAACACCTCCCTCTTGCCAAATCCCCTGTAGCACCAGGAACCCCTCGTTGTACCTGGTGTCCCCGGGCACCTTGACATGGTTGTTTTGAACCCCAGATGGACAGTTTTGTTGTGCACATTAGCTCCTTCGCTGACTAGAATCAAGGGGAAATGTGTGATCTCTTCATAGTGCTGGGCTGCAGTAGGCCACATCTCTCCAGGCCAAGGGAGACCTGTGAAGGGGGAGAGGATGCTGGGAGGATCTGGGGTGGAGAGGCATGGGTTAGACTGACTGGAAGTGGGGGTACGGCTGGATTCGTGGTGTTAAAGGAACTATAAACCAAAGTGTGAGCTATGCCGTCTGTTTCTACACAGAAGCCGGGCCAGGCTGGGTCCTCACACCTTCTTTCTCTTTCTTCCCCAGTTTCTAAGAGGGACTGAGGCCTCTTCTCTCAGCATGCTGCAAAACCTGTGGTCTCTGACACTAACTCCCTCCCCAGCCCGTGTCGTTGGACTGTTTGATGTCTCCTTCTACTCTGTATCTCTTTGTACCCTGTATCTATTTATCAGAAGCTGCTGCTACGTCTCTCCTCTCTGTCCTACCCTCTAAGTATCTGATGATGTATTTAGCAGTTTTAAGCATAGTCTCCCTTCCTCGCTGAGCATTAGGGAGGAGGGAAACGTTTCTCCTTTCTTCCTTATACTTGTTTCTTACACCAAGTGATGTCAGTCACTGAGTAGAGGTCACAAAAGATAAAGGAAAAAACGGGAGCTGGGAGGCTGCCATCCTCGCAAACACACATGTACATGCTCACCCACGCGCACGCACACCCACCCACACGGTGTACATACAAAGCCTTAAGCAGAAGAATGTCTTAGCATCTACGAAAGGAGAGAAACAGACCCCCCCTTTACACAGAGCACAGAGGAGAACCCAGTGGAAGGTTTGTGACAATGCCCTCCCCTCCACACATACACTCCTCACCTGAGTCAGCAGACTGCAGGTGCTGTCCTCTGGCCTGTGAAGTCGGCCTTTTGCTCCCTCCTTCCCCAGTTTGAGAGCATGGATTGTCCGCGGGACTATTTATTTCCCTTTCTGGCCCAAGCCTCTTTTGATACTTTCCACCCCAGATATCACAACCAGAACTTAGAGTTGGTTTAAAACATTCTTCTGAAAAGTCGAGAGGGCAGACTGCTGAGAAACAGCTGCTCATCCGTCCACGCCAATAGTTAGAAGCAGGGGAGCCAGGATAGTTGGCTCCCTGGGGCAGGGGAGTGAGCAGGCTGGGGGACTACCGTGTGCTATCCTGTCACAGAACCCTTAGGTGGAGGCCAGAAGCTCTGTCTTTCTCCCATATTGGGCTGCATGTGCTTCCCACCTCTGACTTTGGTTTGGGGCTTCCAGTTTATTGGCAGAATAGCTGTCTCTAGATGCCTTCCCTTCAAAATGGAGTTTGGCTTGTTCCTCCCCAAATAGAGTTCCCTCTATAATCTCCATCTGGTCTCAAGTGCACTTTAAAGACGGGTGGGGAGCAGGATGGAGCATGGCAGCAGGCAGCTCCCCTGACACAGGATAAAGCTCCGCTTTTATTCCCACCACTGCAAAAGCAAGAGCGGGGTGTGGTGGTTCACACTTTCCAATGTTGTTCTCAGGAAGCTAAGGTAGGAAAACTGCTAAATTTGAGGCTAGCCTGGACTGCTACACAGTGAGATCCAGGAGAGCTTGTGCTATGATGGGAGAAACCCCTATCTCAAAATGAAAGAAAGGAAAGACAGACAGACAGGAAGGAGGGAGGAAGAGAGAGAGTGCAAGAGAGTGCGTAGGGACTAAGAGCTTGAACCTAATGCTCTCCCCACAGCCAGCTCAGCCCAGGCCCCCTCCTGCCCAGCAGTGAAGAGGATGCTTCAGTTCAGATAGTCTTTCCTGCCCATGTGCTAAGGTAGTTTTCCAGATAACTGCAGGGATAAAGCTCAGTACTCAGCCTAAGCCAAGAAATACAGTAGCCAGATACTCGGTCTTACCCAGGATAGGGGACCAGGACTCTCCAACAGAGGGCAGCCTGCCGCCCAGACCCTTCTAGGCCTCGGAAGAAAACTCCCTGTGGATGACAGCTGGCAAATAGTGGGTTGTGACTCCTTCAAGGGAAAGTTTCTGCTCTTTTTCCCTATCAGGGAGTGACAGGGATGAAGACAGCGTCAGACCAGCATGGGAGAACCCCCAGGCGGCAGTTTTCAAACACTTTAAAAATAAATCCTATGTAGGATGATGTAAGCAGGATGAGCCTAGGGCTTTGACCGTGACTCAGTGGTACCTCGCGAAGACACTTAGTGTGACAAGTCTGGGGCTTCAGTCTATCTCTGGAACTGCAAAAAACCACAACCAAAACGGTGAAGTAATTCAGAGCTGGGAACTTTATTATTTCTTTGTGTCCATGCCCTAACCAGTGGAAAATGCTTGCTTAGTTAGAGGGCCCTGGGATAGCCCTAAGAGGTTGGAACTCACTTATTTGCAAGAGGGGTCCAATCTGCTTCCCCCACCCTCCACCCTGGAACCACAACTCAAAAGAAAGGTCAGGAGGTGCAGACAAATCACACTGCCTCAGAAGGAAGAGAGCGTCCTCTGTGGCTCACGCCAGTAGGACACCTGAGAATCTGAGGGCGATCTTGCCACCCAACAATTCTTTCAAAATACAAGGAGGGAGATGTGGAGGTGTACAGCGGGGCAGACAAGGAAGGAGGTGACAGTGGTCAGCCTTCTCTCAGCAAGATGTAAGGGAAACGGCCATTTGCCAACCTAAAGAAACAGCCCTTCATCAGAAGGTTCTCAGCATACACACTCCTTGTGTTCACTACATCCCCTTCAGAGAGCCAGGCCACCACAGGGGCCCCTGGCCTGACCACTTACATCTGCCAAGATGAAATATTGCATGCCGGCGTGGGAGACAAACCAAACCACACAAATCCCAGTGTGTATTTACTTGGTGGACACAGATACCTTTAAAATAAAATGAATTCGATGACGACTGGTTGTCGCCTTTTTATTTGTTTTTTAAAGGGCTTTTGTCTGTTTGTTTTTATGTCGATACATGTTTTGTCTGCACATGTGTACGTGTACCGTGTATGTGCCTGGTGCCCTCAAAAGGCTAGAACAGGGCACTAAATCCTCAGGAACTGGAGTTACAGATGGTCCTAAGCCATGATGTGGGCCGTGAAAACAGCCCAGTGGTTACAAGGAACTGGCACAATAGCCCAGTGTGCTGATTTGAATGAGAATCTCATCCCCCAGTACCTGGAGCTGTTTGGGAAGGATTAGGAAGTGTGCATTCCCTTAGCTCTCTCGGCCTCCTGCTGTGGATACAACGTAAAGTCTAAACTGCTGTTGAACAGGCCTCCCCACCGGTCCCTGCCTCCTACCACACTCCCCTCCGTTCATGACTGTCATGGACTCGAAACCTCTGGAACTGCAAGCCCCAACGCAAATGTTTCTTGTAGGGGTTGGGGATTTAGCTCAGTGGTAGGCCCTGGGTTCGGTCCCCAGCTCTGAAAAAAAGAAAAGGAAAAAAAAAATGTTTCTTGTACAAATTGCCTTGGTTGTAGTGTTTTGCTATAGCAATAAAAAAGTAAAACACTCTGTTTTTATTTATTGAGACAAGGTCTCATGTGGCCCAGTGGCCTCAAACTCACTATCAGAATCCGTCCCTGATCTCCTGACCCTCCTCCCCAAGTGCTCAGATGACAGGGACCTGCTACCACATCCAGCTGAAGATCCTTCTCCCACTTCCCTCCTCTCAAATTTAGTAGTTAGCATAGATTATACATACATGTACACAAACACATATTCATGTGTACATATATCCTGGCAGGTATGTATGTAGGTATCTGTATAAATATACAATCATAAGCATGTTTGTATCCTTGCAGATGTTTTCCTGCATATTTCTAGAATATGTGACATTCTTCCTCCCCCTTGAAAATACATTCTGGAGATCCTTGCGTGTCGATATATATCCATTTAACTTGCTGAAAAGTATAAAAATGGGGCTGGAGAGATGGGGCAGCAGTTAAGAGCACTGACTGCTCTTCCAGAGGTCCTGAGTTCAATTCCCAGCAACCACATGGTGGCTCACAACCATGTGATCTGATGCCCTCTTCCAGTGTGTCTGAAGGCAACTATAGTGTACTCATATAAATGAAAATGGATCTTTTTAAAGTATATAAATATATATTTATACTATACTTTATCAACCATCCCATTATTGGTGGATATCCAGGCTGGTTATGAACTTTAACAGAACGTGTATCCTGCTCTCTTCATGTTCTCGCCTAGACCTGCACGGTCCCTAGGCCAGTTCCTCCCCCACTCCCCCATGTCTCTGTGCTCCCCTTGACAACAGACTCAATTCTGCTGCTCCACGATCAGCTAGCCCCATCATTCTTTCAATCTCCATCATTCTCTCAAGGCATCTGTGCTGGAGGAAACTACAGTCAGAATGTTGGGGCCACAGAGGATGAGTTTACAAACTCATCTGACCCTTGGGGTGGCCCCGACCCCTACCCTGGTATATTTCATTTCAGTTGCCCTGCCTGCCATCCAGAGCACTAGCCTAGATCCTAACTCTCCTAGACCCACTCCACAATCTTTGTGGAGACAACCTTGCTTCTGGTTTAAAGGGAAGGCCAGGGGAATCGAGTGTGCAGTCACCCAGTTACATGACACTTCCCGGGGAGGAAGGAAGAAGTGTCTACTTAGTCCAAACAATGGACTCCGTGACATATTGAAGGAGGGATACCATCAGTGTGTGACTGGTGTTTATTGGAGTGCTTCAGAAACATGGGTGAAAGCTTACAGGAGCAGAAATGACTTAGAGACAGCTGCATCACCAGAGCCCAGCGTAGCTCAGGAAACCTAGAAGCAGCCTCACCTCTCTCTTTCAAGCAGTTCAGTTGGTCTGAGCCTCTTCAGGCAGATCAGGGGTCTCTGCTCAAGGCATCTAAGCCTGTCTGAGTCTCTCAGCTTTCTTCATTGCTTACATTTGCTTGAAGAGGGAAGGACCGAGTGTATCTGCTCAGTTTGGGGGACTTCCTGAGCCTAACAGGCTTCCCTGCAAGATGGAGCGTTTAACCTCCCTTTCGAATGAGCATCCTGTCTGAAGGAGCTTTTTACCCCGATGCAAGGTTTTTCTCTTGAGGTGGACACAGATCTCCATGCTTACACTTTCAGGGGTTTTGTTGCTATTTCTTCCAAATTGAGACATTATCTCTTTGGGAGAGGAAGGAAGATAGTGAGTAATTAATCAGGCTCAGAAAACTATAAGGAAAGCTTGGCATTTGGGAGGGAGACAGAGACAGGCAGATCTCTGAGTTCAAGGCCAGCCTGGTCTATAGAGTGAAGTCTAGAACAGCCAGAGCTATGAAGAGAGACCCTATCTCACACGCAACAAACAAACAAACAAAAACAAAAGAAAACAACAAAATAGAAAACTAAAGGGGGCTGGAGAAATGGCTCAGTGGTTAAGAGCCCCGACTGCTATTCCAGAGGTCCTGAGTTCAATTCCTAGCAACCACATGGTGGCTCACAACCATCTGTAAAGAGATCTGATGCCCTCTTCTGGTGTATATGAAGACAGTTACAGTGTGCTTATATATAATAAATGAATAAATCTTTAAAAAAAAGAAAGAAAGAAAACTAAAGGAAGGTACAAGACCCAGGAATTTCAGATAATTTCAAGAGTTGCAAGGTTCCAAGTTTGTGTCAGCAGGAGAGATTTCTCTGGGAGAGACGACCTTCATAGAGTTGCCTGCAGGGAGCTCCATAGGTTCAACCTCTAAGCGGTCACTGTTTGGCTCTTTGGTGATACATTTGTCTTTGAGTCACTCCTGCAACCCCACCCCTCCTTCAGTAAGTAGACCCTCAATCCTACTTCAGTAAGCAACCCTTCACCTCTTCTTCAGTAAGCAACCCCTCACCCCTACTTCAGTAAGCTATGTCCCTCTCCCAACCCTTTAGTTCACTAAGTAAACTCAGGTGGAATCGTTTCTTTAGTAGATCTGCCGAGAACAGGCATGACTTCACATCCTGAAAGGCCACACAACTAGAGCCCAGCAGGGCCAACGATCAAGTGAGGGGCAGTTACATGGTCCCAGTGAGGGGTGGTAAGGCTGTGGTTGAGGATGATGCCTGAGGTGGAAGTGTTGGGAGGAGACACTGAAATGGCTTCCTCCCCTGTGTTTGGGGGGGATGTGCTTCGTGCTGTAATGGTGCTTGTGCACTTTCTGTTATCTTTGGTGAGATTCACAACCAAGGCTGGGGCATCATGGGGGTGGGGTCCTAAGGATGCTGTCTTGCCCCTTGATGAGCAGGCTTCTCTACATGAGTATAGGGATACCCTCCAAATAGCTGACACAACATGTATGTTGTCATCCCTGAAGCGGCAAGAAAGAGAGTCAGTCGAAAGCAGCTGTGGTCAAGTTGCTTGTCTTTTGCTGTGGACGTTTAGTCATCCAAACACAGTTTAGCTGTCTACCCAGAAAGAACTTACCACGGAAGAGGGTTAATTATGAGAGCAGGGCGGGTGGGCGGAGACTACAGATGCTATCCTCTGCTGAGCTCTGCCGAGGCAGGAAAAGTGGATAAAGGGAAGGAAAAATGGGGGTGTTGGCTTGCCATTCCTTATAGAAGGTAAAAGGGGAGGGAAAGTACAAACTAAATCTGCAATAAAGGGCTGCAGAGATGGCTCAGAGGTTAAGAACATCACCTAGTCTTCCAGAGGTCCTGAGTTCAATTCCCAGCAATCAAATGGTGGCTTATAACCTTATAATAACATCTGCTGTCCCCTTCTGGCCTGCAGGCATACAGGCAGGCAGAGCACTGTATACATAACAAATAAATAAATCTAAAAAAATACATTCTGCACCAAAGAGCTTTTCCTGGGATAAAAAAAAAAAAATCTTAGAGCCTGTTGGGAGAGAATTAAACAGTGAGGAAGGAGAGTGATGAAGGAAGGAGGGATAGAAGATGTCCCTGGTCAGACATTTAACTCAGGGGTGAGGATGAAATGGGGTCCCTAATAACAGTCTAGTTCAAGAAACTGGTGATCAGGGAATAGTGCGCAGATGAATTGCTGACATTGGTACTGCCTTTTATTTTTTTAAGAAAATTATTTTTATTTTATGTGCATTTTTTTTAGGGTGTCAGATTCCCTGGAAACAAGATTGCAGACAGTTTTGAGCCACCGTGTGGTTTCTGGGATTTGAACTCAGGACCTCTGGAAGAGCAGTGCTCTTAACCACTGAGCCATCTCTCCAGCCCCCTGGTACAGACTTGTAAACAAGGAAGGAAAGTGTGATCCCCAGCCTAGCTGATGAAGCTGGGGGACACCTGGGAAGTTGCAATCTGAGTGTTACAGAAGTGAGGCATCTGAATATAACCACCCAGCCTGCCTGAGGCAAAACTGCATTGTCTGAGACAATAGAAGAGCTCTCTTTGCTCAGTGGGTTGGTCATACGTCTATCATCAGCTGAGGTCCCCATGAATATCAGAGAGCAATTGGAAGGACAGACATTCCTGAGAGAATTGAGCATTTGACAAGCAGTAGTGTGTGTGTGTGTGTGTGTGTGTGTGTGTGTGTGTATTATATCACATAATTACATCCACTACATAATTATGTAATATACAAAATATACAGTAGACATGTAGTATACATATCATACATTCACTTAGCACAACCATTTCCACTGGAAACAGCTGCAGTCACAAAGCCAGCACAGCCGTTGGACAGAGCTCCCGCTATGCTGAGTCGGACGCTGCCGTTGCTGCTGCTCTGTCAGTGCTCCTGCTATGCTGAGTCGGACGCTGCTGTTGCTGCTGCTCTGTCAGTGCTCCCGTTATGCTGAGTCGGATGCTGTTGCTGCTGCTCTGTCAGTGCTCCTGCTATGCTGAGTCGGAAGCTGCTGTTGCTGCTGCTCTGTCAGTGCTCCCGTTATGCTGAGTCGGACGCTGCTGTTGCTGCTGCTCTGTCAGTGCTCCCGCTATGCTGAGTCGGACGCTGCTGTTGCTGCTGTTCTGTCAGTGCTCCCGTTATGCTGGAGTGTTGGATTCTGCTGTTGCTGTTTCTGTCAGTGCTCCCTTTATGCTGAGTCGGAATTAATTTTATGTCTGTTGCTGCTGTTCTGTCAGTCAGATGCTGCCGTTGCTTTTGGAAAGTCCTAAATTCACAGATGCTGCTGTTGCTGCTCTCCTGCTTTTCGGAGACTGCTGTTGCTGCTGGTCAGTGCTCGCTATGCTGAGTCGGAAGCTGCCGTTGCTGCTGTTCTGTGGGCCTATGTGGCTGCTGTTCTGTCAGTGCTCGTTATGCTGAGTCGGAAGCTGCTGTTGCTGCTGCTCTGTCAGTGCTCCCGTTATGCTGAGTCGGACGCTGCTGTTGCTGCTGCTCTGTCTCTCACCTTTAGGCTTCGGTCTCTGCGTGTTGGATTCTCGCAGAGTTTCTGCATTATGATTAATTTTATGTCTGAGTCTTTTTAGGAAAGTCCTAAATTCACTATCTCTCCTGCTTTTAGGGAGGTAACGTTATCTGGGCCTATGTGGACGTCTTCCTTAGCCCTGCAGATCATGATGGGCGCAGATGAGCACTAAGCTAGGAATTTCTAAATGAAGCCCTCTTGGGGTATCCTCTTGGGGTATCCGCCGCTAGGCAAACTCAGGCTGTAGAATTGGAACACGGTAAACTCAGAAATGGTTGACTGACTCTGACTGGCCAGGAGAATTGGTAACAGATCCAAAACTTCTTTTTTACAATATGCTTAGAGTTCCCTGAAAAGGTAAAGACAGGGGATAATATGGGGCACACCCCTGGAGGAATAGGACGCAGTAACTAAAACAGACTAAAATAACCTTCTCCTACTTTCCGGCATTGCTGATGGATAAAAAGAGTCATTTCAGATATTTGCGGGTAGGGTGTCTGGAGTGCTCCAACACTACAAGCCCTGCCAGCCTAAAAGCAGGCTGTCAGATAACGAATGTGCTTGTTGTGTGTGGACAGCTCTGGGGGCCGATCCTAGGAATTTGGCAAGAATTCAACATTGGGCTAGGACAAGAAAGTAGGCTCAAGGTAAACACAGTTGAGGGATTTGTTCTTTGTATCTTCATGGGTCTTGTTAAGACCTTGAATACAGTAATTATGGGACCTCTGTTTATGCTTTCTTTGTTCCTTAACTACTTTGTTTATGCCTGAGGACTGACCATATTCTTTGTATGTACCTAGAATGATATAAAAGCAGACTGGAAAAAAAAAAAAGCCCTTTTCAGCCTCAGCACTAGCTGGAGTCATGATATAATGTTGTCTGATTGCCTTTTCTTTCTTTAATCCTCCCTCCCTCCCTTGAGACCCTGTTGACTGACTGACTGGCTTGCTTAGCTGTGGCAGAAACATTCCTTAGATTCTTTGAATTGGAATTATAAACATAGTATCTGTTCTATTTGTGCTGTCTAATTGGGACTAAACTTGTAAACCTGATCCTGTAAGGAAAAACTAAACATATGTCTGAAGGCAAAATGACGTAATCAGTACTTCTTAGATAATCAATAGTCTGTCTTTGTCCTGTGAAACGTGTTTAAATAAGGAAGCAACCTGATTGCCAGTCATTCAGAGATGCAAGATTCCCTGATCTCAGCGCCTGACTGGCTCCTCCCTCTTGGACTTCCCTTCTCCTCTTGGGAATCTGTCAACCCTGGGGCTGGTCCCTGGCATTTACTTACTTAGACTTTTGGAGATGTTGGCAGGATCCCATTGTGCAGTGCTGGGTGGCCTGAAATTCACTTTGTAGTACAGGCTTGAAGTCACAGAGATCGTCCTTCCTCTGCTTCCCAAATGTCATGAGACAGGAGCATGCCAGTGAATGTGAATGGCTCAGACTGATAAGTTATTCTCTGTTAGTTAAAATGAGATAATTCAAGCCAGATTAAAAAATATAAGGTTGGGGATTTAGCTCAGTGGTAGAGCGCTTGCCTAGCAAGTGCAAGGCCCTGGGTTTGGTCCCCAGCTCCGGAAAAAAAAGGTGGGGGGGGGCTGGAGAGATGGCTCAGAGGTTAAGAACACCCGATTGCTCTTCCAGAGGTCCTGAGTTCAATTCCCAGCAACCACATGGTGGCTCACAACCATCTGTAAAGAGATCCGATGCCCTCTTCTGGTGTATCTGAAGACAGCTACAGTGTACTTATATATAATAAATGAATATAATAAATGAGTATAAGTTTACTTTATATATATATTTATATATTTATATATATTTATATATATATATAGTAAGTTTATTGGGAAGCTGCTCTTGAGCAGGCAAGTTCACTGGCCCTGAGGAAGGAAGCCAGGGATATCACTACGAGAAGGGCAACTGTAAAGAGAATTTTTAATGCATTTATTTTATCTATATGACTGCTCTTTCTGCATGTATACCTGTATGCCAGAAGAAAGCATCAGACCCTTATAGATGGTTGTGAGCCACCATGTGGTTGGTAGGAATTGAACTCAGGATCTCTGGAAGAGTAGCCAGTGCTCTTAACTGCTAAGCCTAAGACAATCTTTTATAAGCATTGCCTGCCAATAAAAAAGCCAATGGCTAATGATCTAAGGGAGGGAATAGGAGGTGGGGCATTGGCAGGAAGTGAGAGGATTCTGGAAAATAGTGTGAGAATAAAAGGAGATGTTGTGTGTGTGTGTGTGTGTGTGTGTGTGTGTGTGAGAGAGAGAGAGAGAGAGAGAGAGAGAGAGAAGAAGAGAGGGGAGAGGGGAGAGGGGAGAGAGGAGAGAGGAGAGAGGAGAGGGAGAGGACAGGAGAGGAGAGGAGAGGGAGAACCAAAATGTCTTGACTATATAGGAAAGAACCTCTGGGGAAAGGGCAGCCTAGCCCCTGGGCTGGAGAGCTCAGAGTTAGAGGTTGGGTATGCCAGGTAGGGACTGAGGGATGCTGGGAGAACCTGGAGGTTAGGTCTGCTTTGGTATGTAAAGTATACATACCAAAAAGGCACTTCAGCTCCTTAACCCAGGGTCTGAAACCAAACAGGACTAGTATGTAATTGGGCTTATAAAGTGCTAAAGCAATTTTTTTAAGGAAGAGAGGAGATGAGTTGCAGCATTTAATCCTGGCATTTGGGAAACAGAAGCAAGTGGATCTCTGTGAGTTCAAGGCCAACCTGGTCTACATAGAGAACTCCAGAGCATCTAGTGAGACGTATTTCAAAAAGGGTTTGGGAAGGGGGAGAAAAAGTATACAAAGGGGTCTGCTGTCTTAGGTAGAGTTTTACTGCTGTGAACAGACAGCATGACCAAGGCAACTCTTATAAGGACAATATTTAATTGGGGCTGGCTTACAAGTTCAGAGATTCAGTCCATTATCATCAAGGCAAGAATATGGCTGCATCCAGGCAAGCATAGTGCAGGAGGAGCTGAGAGTTCAATGGCTTGTTCCAAAGGGAAATAGGAGAAGACTAGCTTCTAGGCAGCTAGGACTAAGGTATTAAATAAAGCCCACAGCACAGTGACACACTTCTTCCAACAAGGCCACACCTACTCCAACAAGGCCACACCTCCAAATGAGTCACTCCCTGGGCCAAGCATATTCAAACTACTACATCTGCCTTCATCACTTAGTGAAATGTAGCCAGATTTGTGTGAACCTACCATTCCTAGGGAAGAAAATTGATCAGAAGCCAAAGTCAGCACTGTGAGTCTCTAAGGATATAAAATTGAACAACAGTTTATCAAAGGATGCATTCTAAGTGTGGAGACTGTTTGCTGAGCCCAGGACCCCTTCAGCAGCCAGATGTGGCTCACGGAGAGGCTGTAGCCACAGTGCTGGAGAGCCAGCTCTGGTCACAGGCATGGCAGCAGCAGACCTCCAGGGTGAGGTTAGATGGCTCATGGGAAATGACTGGAGTGTGAAGAACTACACAGAAAAATGTCCTTCATCCACACCACTATACCCAACCCTGCCATTTTGATGAGGACATGTGCATGATATACTTACTGGTCCTTGCTAACATTTTTGAAGTATCTTCTTAGCCACCTAAGACTAACTAACTGGCATTCCCTTAGAACAGATGGCAGTAGGCCTTCATGGATCTTGCCTACCCTCTTTAGAAAGGTTCCATTATGTAATGCCACCCCTGAATGTAATGCGGATTTGGAAAGGCATCTTGGGAGATTTAAAGCCGCAGTTAAAGGACTTAAAGGAAAGTATTGTGCATGGGTGATGTCTAAAGGTAACTACCATTGCTGTGACGAAACACTATCAGCAGAAGCAGCCTGGGGAGAAGAGGGTTATCTGGCTTACATATCCCAAATCATAGTCGACCGTGGGAAGCCTAGGCAAGAACTCAAACCAGAAATCTAGAGGCAGGAGCTGATGCAGAGGCCATGAAGGGATGCTGCTTACTGGCTTGCTCCCCATGGCTTGCTCAGCTTGCTTTCTTATAGAATCAGGACCCCCAGCTCAGGGACAGCTCCACCCACCATGGGCTGGGTCCTCACCCACCAATTAAAAATGCCTTACAGGCCTGCCTACAACTTGATATTATGAAATCATTTTCTCACCTGAGGTTCCCCCCTCTCAGATGATCCCACCTGGGGTCAGAACAACATGAAATCAGCCAGCATGGGTGATCCTCAGAATCAATAAGGTTATTAAATGATCTCCCAGTGATAGGAATGGGGTATCTTCCTATAAATCAAAGCCAAACTTAAATGCCAGAAGTAGAGGGCAAGATCCTACTATTGGAGACACGGAATTCTTTGTTTACAGGGCACAGGGAAGCCCAGTTGGGACTGATTGGGATGTGTCTTTCCTGCAGATGGCTTTCACAGTGCCAAAGGCACCATGCATTCTCTGGAGTATAGTTCTTACGAACAGCATCTCTGGACCTCCTTGTTTTTTGAGACAGGGTCTTTCTATGTATCCCTGGCTGGCCTAGAACTTCCTATGTAGACCAGGCTGGACTTGAATTCAGAGATTCACCCGAATCTGCTTCTGTGTGCTGGAATAGAAGGTGTACATCACTGCCACGTGCACAGCTGAACTTATTTACTTATAGCCGACTCCCAGAAGCAAGCCATTTCCCCTCGGCCCTTCCTCCATTTCTTCTAGGAGCAGTATGTCTTTAAGCCCAAGGCCGGCCTAAAACCTGTGCTTCTCACCATTCTACCTCCCAAGTGCTGGGATTAACAGTTTCTGGCTTCCATCCCTAAATCCTTACTTACTGTTCATTCTCCAGCCAACCCTGATCTTGTCGTTCCCTACATAAATCCCTTCCTCTAAGGCAACAGGTTACCGAGTGAAGCCTGTGTAACTCAGCTCTTGTCAGACCATACCTGTACATGTTCTCCACTCCTTCCTGTTAAAACCCTACTCCCAGGGCTGGGGAGTAGAGTGGTTAAGAGCACTGACTGCTCTTCCAGAGGTTCTGAGTTTAATTCCCAGCAACCACATGGTGGCTCACAACCATCTGTAATGAGATCTGATGCCCTCTTCTTGTGTGTCTGAAGACAGCAACAGAGTACTTATATATAACAAGTAAATCTTAAACAAACAAACAAACAAAAACAAACCACCTCTACTCCCCAGGTTTCTGTAACCTGGCTTTTCCGTCTCTGCCCGTCCCTTCTCAATCCTTAACCAACCTCTTTTTAACTGTTTATAAAGTTTTATCTTTAGTGTGCGTGTGTGTGTGTGAGTGTGTGTGTGTATGTGTGTGTGTGTGTGTGTGTGTGTGTGTGTGTGTGTGCACATGCGCGCGTGCGCGTGCGCGTGTGCATGTGATTGCCAGTGCCCACAGAGGCATCAGATCTTTCTGGAGCTGGTGTCACAGGTGCTTGTGAGGTGTTTGACTTGGGTGTTGGGAACCGAACTTGGGGCCTCTGGAAGAGCAGTGCATGTTCTTAGCCACTGATCACCTCTGTAGTCCACTGGCCAACTTTCCCCCTTTTGTAGCTCATAATGGCTTTGAACTTGAAATCCTCCTGCCTCTGCCTCCCAAGTGCTGGGATTACAACTGTCTCCTACCATTCCTAGCCACACCAGCTTATTTTTCATTTTTTTAAAGATTTACTTATTTTATGTATATGAGTGTTTTGCCTGTATACATACATGTGCACCACATGCATGCCCAGTGCCTGAGGAGGTCAGAAGAAGGCATCAGATCCTGTGAGGAACAGATGAATCCCTGAGTGAATGTATATTTTTGACATGGGCACAGCCATGTCAAGGACTCCAATGTCTTTAGCTCCTGGAAAAGGTAACATGGTGTCTGGGCGAGGCTCAAAAGCATACTAAAGCTTTTCTTTTGTCTAAGTACGTGTGCTTATAAATTATTGACCAATGTATATGACCAGGCTGGACTTGAACGCAAAGATGCACCTGACTCGGCTCCTGTGTGCTGGAATTGAGAGCGTACAGCACCCCCACGTGCAAAGTCGAACCTATTTCCTTACAGTCGCCTCCCCAGAAGCAAGCAGCAGCTCCCTGTCCTGGGACTAGCTAACCCCTGCTCTCTCTGCTGCAAGTGCTTCTGAGTTGCCTTCAGTCAGACTGTGCCCAGTGCACCTAACTCCACTGACCAAGCCAGCTCAGTCAATCAGGGGAGGGAGTGAGGACTAAAGAAAGAAAAGACAATTGGACAACAATGTAACATTGTAACAGGACTCCAGCCGGTGCTGAGGCTCAAGAGTGTTTCTTTTTCTCCAGTCTGCTTTTATACGGT
Organism: Rattus rattus; assembly: GCF_011064425.1. NCBI lineage: Eukaryota > Metazoa > Chordata > Mammalia > Rodentia > Muridae > Rattus > Rattus rattus. The sequence goes on along the minus strand of NC_046154.1, from coordinate 205,650,845 downwards.
TCTAAGAATGTGTAAAGAATGAGCTCAGTTCTAAGGCATAAACAAAGTAGTCAAGGAACGAAGCTAAACAAACGTCTCATGATTACTGTATTTAGAGTCTTAAGAAGACCCATCAAGATACAAAGAACAAATTCCCCAGCCATATTCATCTTGAGCCTAGAGTACTACTAGCCCAAATTCCTAGAAGGCAGCCCCCAAAACTCCCTACACCCTACCTTTTTCTATGGTTTCTTCAGTGTCTATCTGTCCCCACACCCCACACCCCCAGTCAGGTTTCCAGGACCAATCTGTGCAAGCTGAGACAGGATTCCTGGCAACTGGAGTTAGAGACGTGAGCCACCGCCTGGGTGCTAGGAATGGAACCCAGGTCATCTGGAAGAGCAGGTAGTACTCTCAATTGTTGAGCCATCTCTCTAGCTCTATTTTAACAGAGTCCATGGCAATCCTTAAACCTGTATCCCTAGCCCAGATAACTCACCTAACATTGGGCCCATATGTCCAGACCCCTGGTGGCACCCTTTTCCAATCACCACAATCTCTCGATGTAGCCACAGTCAGGGATTTTCAGGATCCTCCTTTCCTTCAAAGCTAACACCCTCAGTGAATTTTCCATATTGACCTTGAGCTGTTTTTATTTAGTCATGTGCTTCTTCATTTGTTGTGGAATAGGGGACCGAGCCCAGGTCTTGCACATGCTAGGCAAACACTGAGGGACACTTCAGCCTCAAAACGTGTGCCTGTAGATGCCATTTCCTTTTCACTGCGTTAGCTCACCACCAGTACATGAGTTTTGGCAGTGTCAGCCATCCACTGGAATGTCTGAACAAACACACTATCAGTGTAAAGCAAAAGGAGTCTCCTGCACCCGCCTCCTATCTCTAACCTTTACACACTTGCTTTGAGCTCACAGTCACCTTACTACCTACAACCTACACAAACTAGGCTCCTTTTGATCTTCATCTCTGTGAGCTGTTCTCTGCCTAGAAGGCGTTTTAACACCTTGCTCTGAACTTACCTTTCTGTTTGTTTATTTTAGTTTTCAGACAAGGTTTCTTTGTGTAACCCTGTCTGTCCTGGAACTTGATCTGTGGACTAGACTGGCCTGGAACTTTGCTTGCCTCTGCCTCCCGGAGTGCTGGATTAAAGGCATGCAACCAAACCCAGTTGGATTTTTCTTTTTCCTTTTTTTATATTTTATGAATGAGTACACTGTCACTGTCTTCAGACACACCAGAAGAGGGCGTTGGATCCCCATTAACAGATGGTTGTGAGCCACCATGTGGTTGCTGGAATTTGAATTCAGGACCTCTGGAAGAGCGCAGTCAGTGTTTTTTTTTTTCCCCCCAGCTGGGGACCAAACCCAGGGCCTTGCGCTTGCTGGGCAAGTGCTTACCACTGAGCTAAATCCCAACCCCCCCCACCCCACCCCCCCACCCCCCACCCCGCAGTCAGTGCTCTTAACCACTGAGCCATCTCTCCAGCCCTGGCTTTAACTTTCTATGCCTAGTAGAGAGGCTGGCTCTGCTCCCTCGGCCTTACTGCTGTCACCTGGCCCGGTTGCCTCTCAGAAGGCATCCTGACTGACCAATTACAATTCCCTTCATGATTATCACTGTTCAGCACACAACTTTATTTAGCACAGTCCTTATCTCTTAATACTGCAGCCTTCTCCTTGGCTAGCCAGTGTCTTTAGACTTTTAATTCCTCTAGGGTGGAATTTTTCCTTTGCTTCAACCAGAGGAGCCTAAAAGAACCGTAGTGGGTTCAAGTTATGTCCTCAATAAATACTTGTTGAATAGATGAATTAATAAACGAATTCAAAAGAAACTTAGGGGGTTTGGAGATTTAGCTCAGTGGTAAAGCGCTTGCCTAGCAAGCACAAGGCCCTGGGTTCGGTCCTTAGGTCTGGGGGCCACAGGGGGGTAATTGGGGCCAAACTTTTCATATTTCCAGGATGAAAATTCCAAAAATAAGAGATGATTTAGCAGTTAAGAACACTAGCTGCTCTTCCAGAGGACCATGTTCGACTTCCAGCACTCACATTGTGGCTCACAACCATCCACAACTCCAGTTCAGAGGACCTGAAGCCCTCCTCTGGCCTCTGGGGCGTGTCAGCCAAACACACACACACACACACACACACACACACACACACACACACACGCACGCACGCACGCACACACAATTAAATATATAAAATTAAATTTGTTATGTCCATTACTTTGCAACCCCAACTTCATGGAGGGCCAATTCACACCTCCGTAAACCCATACTTGGTATGAGAGTGAGGTAGGGAGATAGCAAGTTTGAAGCCAGCCTGGACTGGGCAAGGAGACCGGTTTCAAACTGAGCCTCGGCATTCATCTCTGGATAGAGTTCACTCATTAGAAACTGGACAGAACCGGAAACGGCGGAAGAGCCGCCGTGCACAGCGCCAATCCCACATCCCTGCCAGCACAACCCTGGCCAGGTTGACTGTCCCGCGGCCGTGGGGGCGGAGCCAGCCTCGCCGGCCCCGCCCCGCTCCCTTCGCGCGCCTGAGGGCGGGCCTCCGGTCACGTGACGGCTGCGCAGGTGAGCACCGCTTCCGGGTCGGGCTTCGGAGTCGCGGCCGGCTCCCGCTTCCACTCGCTTGGGTGCGCGGGAGATTATGGCGTCTTCCTCCGTCCCTCCCGCCACCGCACCCGCGGCAGCTGGAGGCCCCGGCCCGGGATTCGGCTTCGCCTCCAAAACCAAGAAGAAGCATTTCGTGCAGCAGAAAGTGAAGGTGTTCCGGGCCGCCGACCCACTGGTGGGCGTGTTCCTGTGGGGCGTCGCCCACTCGGTAAGAACCGACCCGCACCCCGGCTCCTGCCCTTCGGCCTGAGGGTCTCCCGGGTCCTCGCGCTGCCGCCTCTCCCCCGCCCGGCCTGGCTCCCAGCGCACCATTCCCGGGTGGTCCCCAGGCTAGCTTCTGGTGTAGACTCTTGTCTCTCCCCCTACCCTTTACTCCTCCCCTAGAGTTCCATCTTCTCCATCTGAAATCCATCTCTGTTCCTTGACTCCTTCCTGTCAGGTCCAGCCCCAGGCTACAGGGACTGGCCAGGATCCGGCTGCAGCCAGAGGGACATTAAGGGGAGTGGCTCTGAAGGGTTATTGGTGAGGTCTGGGTGCGACAGTGCGTGAAGCGTGTCTGGGTACTACTGCCTGGCCAAAGAAGTAGTTTGATTTCCTCTCCACCTTGCTTTTGAGCCCAGTCCTTGACTTTCGAGCCTTGGCTTTTTCTAGGGAATGCCTCTAGGCTTTTTGGATCTTCTAACCCTGTGTGCCCTTTCCAGAGATTCAGCATTTCAGAGAAGGTACCCAACTCTGACCCTAGGGATGCACTCACTGAGGTGGAAATGCTGATATATGCCTTTGGGTTTAGCGGCGTCCCCATTGTTGGCTGCAGTGTTGGTATTTGGTATAAATGGAGTCATCTGTAACCAGGGAAAAGCTGAGGAACTGTGGTCCCAAGGACGTTATTGGTGAACTTTAGAAGCCTGAAGGGGTTCAGAAGGGTGCAGTTAAGACCGATGGGCCCACTGTACCTCCTGTCCTGAATATATCGTGGAGGAGCCAAAGCTAGTGAGGCATAGCTGGTTTTCTCCTTCCTTAGATGGGGAGTAGGAGGGATGCGGCGATCTTGAGCTTGACAGGGACTATTCTGGTTACCAACTTCTCAGGGTTGTAGGCATGTGTTGTGGAGGTGTAAGGGGGTGAGGGAGAATGTCACATTCTTATTTTCTGATTGGAACATCACTGGTGGTCAGTTGGCTCCCTTCTGCCTTCAGTGAGGATTCCATTTAAGGCACTTGCTGTGGTTAAGACTAGTGGAGATAAGGCTGTCTCAGTACCTTCTCGGTGACTTATCCATCCCCGTGGAACACATACATACAGGGGTTGGGTTTCCCTGTAAGACCCACCTCACACTCTTTAGGCAAACTACTTTAGCATCGACGCCTCACTCTCCAGCCAGCACACATGTACCTCAAGTATGCAGAGCAGAGAAATTCCTTGAGCATATGTCTTAGTGATGATTCAGCGTGCTTAGCAGGTGGCGGGGATCAGGCTGGAAGAGTTGAATTTTAGGCTGGGAATCTCAAGTAGCGCTTTTTTCTTTCTTTCTGAAAGAATATGTTCTGTCCTCTTTTCTCGCGCACTGCGGCATGTGGGATTTAGGTTAGACTGCAATCTGTAACCCTTTGTCAAATGAGCAGATGAGGACAGACACCGTCTATTCATTTAATGAGCAGTTTGGGACTACTGTGTGACAGACACTGTACCAGCTACAACTCTGCAAGGGGCCGATTAGAAGGCCTTGCCCTTGCAGAGCTCAGAGCTAGGATCAGGGGCTTAGTATGAGCTGCGGATTAAAGTTCTGTGCAGATGTGCTCCTCCAGGCAGGTGGAGGGGGCTGTAGTAACACCAGTGAGAAAGGACGGAAAAGAGCCTCCCATGAGTTAGTGGGCTGCAAGGCCTGGGGACCCAGGGAGCTTATGCACCGAGGGAGAAGACACCTAGCAAGTATATGTATTGTGAAAGTGTTCGTTTTCTCAGAGGTCAGCCCTTCTCCCTCTACTTGCGCCTAACCAGGTGGCACCTCCTGCTGAGAACTGGGTCAGAGTGATCTGGAACTGTCCTTTCTGTAAGGAGCAACTCAGAGCGTAGGGACGTTTCATCCTGATTGCTCTCAGCCCTCAGAGTTCCACTAACTCTCTGCACATTAAAACTACACTTTCGGGGTTGGGGATTTGGCTCAGTGGTAGAGTGCTTGCCTAGGAAGCGCAAGGCCCTGGGTTCGGTCCCCAGCTCCGAAAAAAAGAATTAAAAACAAAAAAAACAAACAAAAAAAAACTACACTTTCTTTCCCCTAACAAAGCATGCAGCTGTCTTGGGGCTCTTTTCTTTTCTTTCTTTCTTTTTTTCTTTCTTTTTTCTTCTAGAATTTCTCACAGCTTTAAAAATAGTTCTGAGTTGCTTGCAACGCTTGCCAAATATAAAGTGGCTGTTGTGAGCATGAAGTTCTGTGGGGGTGGGAGTGTGAGGATCTGTGTGAGGGTGGCTGACAGCAGTTCTTGGGCAGCAGATGGGGTAGGGCCTTTCTCTCACTTCCTGCAGATGTGCAGCCGGTCTTGTTAGGGAGCTTTGGGATGCTCTCTCTTGACTCTCGCCCAGATGGAGCTTCTCATGGCCTCCCCCCTTGTGCTTCACCAGATCAACGAGCTCAGTCAGGTGCCGCCCCCAGTGATGCTGCTGCCAGACGACTTTAAAGCCAGCTCCAAGATCAAGGTCAACAATCACCTTTTCCATAGGTGAGTGGTCCCCACCCTTCTCACGGAAATCTAGAAGAATACCAGAGGGCCAGTGAGGTGGCTCAGTGGGTAGGGAGATTGCCGCCAAGCACGAGGAGAAGGGTTCAATACCCAGCACCCACATGGTGGAAAGAGATATAACCTGTGGCCACAGGATGACCTCTGACCTCCAGATGAGCTTCGTGGTGCACACACCTACCTACACTCACACAAACTTAAGTGTTCAAAGGAAGCAAAAGAGACAAGGCCTGGAGTGGTGGAGCATGCCTTTAATGTCAGCACTCAGGAGAAAGAAGCAAGCAGATCTCTGTGAGTACAGCCAGGGCCACAAACCAAAGAGAGCAGCAAATAATCTTGATTTTTTTAAATGAGTCAAATGGTTTAGGTTTAGAAGTCAAATGCAAAAATTGAGTTTTATAAAGAAAAAAACAAAAACAAAAACAAAAACAAAACACCATCTAAGGACCAGCAAGATGGCTCAGCAGGTAAGGGCTGTTGCTTCCACCAGTTGATAACCTGAGTTCAGTCTCTAGGACATACAGGCTAGGATGAGGTGGACAGGTTCTGCAAGCTGTCTTCTGACCTCCATGCACATGTGTAAGCATGCACACACCACACACATTGCACACACACACACACCATACACATACACTACACACACACATACATATACATACATACATCACACACACACTATACCATACACACTACACACCACACACACTACAACACACACACCACTACACACACACTACACACACACACACACACACATACACTACACACACACACACCATACACACACACACACACACACACACACACACACACACACACACACACACACACACACACACACACACACACACACACACACACACACACACACACACACACACACACACACACACACACACACACACACACACACACACACACACACACACACACACACACACACACACACACACACACACACACACACACACACACACACACATACACACACATCACACACACATACACACACACACCACACACCACACACACACACATACACACACACCCACCCCCACACACACCCACACCCACACACACACACACACACACACACACCACACACCACACACACACTACACACACATATACATACACACACACACACACACTACACACTACACACACACTACAACACACACCACACATACACACACACACACACAATACACACACACACTACACCATACACACTACACACCACACACACTACAACACACACACACAAAAGAATAAATAGATAGCTGGTGTGGTGTACACCTTTAATCCCAGCACTTGGGAGGCAGAAGCAGGTGGATTTCTGAGTTCCAGGCAGTCTGGTGTACATATTGAGCTACTGGCCTACATAGACTCCACAGAGAGACCCTGTCTCAAAAATAACCATTAATTAATTAATTAAAAATTTAAGTTTAAATATTTCCAAAGTTACCTACAGTCTTGTATACCTGCTGCCTTTCCTTCTTTCTTTTTTAAAAGATTTATTCATTTTATGTATATAAGTACACTGAAACTGTCTTCAGACACACCAGAAGGGGGCACCAGATCTCATTACAGATGGTTGTGAGCCACCATGTGGTTGCTGGGAATTGAACTCAGGACCTCTGGAAGAGCAGCCAGTGCTCTTAACCCCTGAGTCATCTCTCCAGCCCACCTGCTGCCTTTCTTCTAGTCTGTTCCATCGAATAAATCATTCAGAAGCTTTGTTATTAGCTTCTGGTAGAGATTCCATGACAAAAAAATAAAGAAAGAAGGGAGAAAGAAATTTCCATCTCTAGTGCCCCTCTAATACAAAATTATGCCATTGAAAATATGCCAACTTTATTTATTTGGTTGCTTGGTTTTTCAAGACAGGTTTTTTTCTGTGTAGCCCTGGCTGTCCTGGGACTGACTCTGTAGACCAGGCTGGCCTTGAACTCACAGAGATCCGCCTGCCTCTGCCTGGCAGTGCTGGGATCTATAATGGGATCCGATACCCTCTTCTGGTGTGTCTGAAGACAGCTACAGGTGTGTGCTGCCACTGCACTGCCATTTTAGGATATGTGTACTGGGCTTGGGATTTAAGGAGTCCTACTGTTTAGATGTGCAGTGAGTCCTGCTTCACTCACACCGTTGACCAACAGAACAACTTAGACAGGTCCTTTGGTCACCCTGAGACACCTGCCCTTTCTGTGATCCAAAGCATCAGGATTCAGGGCCAGCTTCTGCTGTGTAACATTTTGGGCCTAACCCTGGGCTATAAGACCCTGTCTCAAAAACTAAAGCAACAAAAACAAATAAAGTTGGGGCTGGGGAAATGTCTCAGCATCGTAAGCATTTGTACAGCAAGCACTGAGACCTGAATCCCCAATAAACATGAAAAGGCTGGGTGTGGCTACATGAGCCCATAATCCCAGCATTGGAGTAGGCAGAGGGAAGTGAATCCTGGGAACTTGCTTGCCAGCAGGCTTATTAGAAATGGTGGGCTTTGGGTTTAGTCTCAAAGCATAAGGTAGGGGCAGTAGAGGAAGACACTGGACTTCCTCCTGTGGCCTCTGCATTTGAGCACACGGCTGTGTGCATTCACACACTCAAGTGCATGCACCACACTTAATACCACACATGCATACCCTTGAGCACACACTCCACCCGAATAAGTGCAGTAAATGCTTCACAGGGTTTTGTGAGAATTAAACCAGGCAATAGTGTAAAGGCACTTTATGAATGGCAGGCTTCATATGAGTGTAAAGTGATGCTGATTTCTTACCTTGAAAAACCTGTATTTCAGAGAAAATCTTCCCAGTCATTTCAAGTTCAAGGAGTATTGTCCCCAGGTCTTCAGGAACCTGCGAGATCGGTTTGCCATTGATGATCATGATTACTTGGTAAGAGTCTGGTGTGTGTGGGGTGAGGGTAGTCTCTGGTGACTAGAGAGTCTGTTGGCCATTATGATTAGAGAATTGAGAACTTTGGGTAATACCATCGTGTGTGTGTGTGTGTGTGTGTGTGTGTGTGTCTGTGTGTGTGTCTGTGTCTGTGTGTCTGTGTGTCTGTGTCTATGTCTGTCTGTGCATGCCTGGGTGTGCCTGGGTGTGCATGCCTGTGTGCATGTCTATGTGTGTCTGAATGCCTGATGTGTGTGTACCTGTGTGTGTTTGTGTCTATATATGTCTTTGTGCCTGTGTGTGTTTGTATGTGTCTGTGTGTCTGTGTCTGTGTGCCTATATCTGTATGTGTTGTATCAGTGTACCTATGTATTTGTGTCTGTGTGTCTGTGTTTGTGTGCCTCTGTGTGTGTGTGTCTGTATGCCTGTGTGTATATGTGCCTGTGTATCTCTGTGTGCTTGTGTTTCTGTGTGCCTGTATCTGTATGTGTGTCTGTATGCCTGTATATTTGTGTTTGTGTGCCTGTGTGTGGCCATGGGCATCTTTGAAAATGTGGTGGAGCCAGTCAAGCTGTTCTGGTGGGTCAGGACGCACATACATTTAGAGTTGGCATCCAGTTGCATTCAGTCATGTGTGCTAATCAAATTAGGAACTCTCCTGACTCTCTTCCCCCAGGGTTTATTGTATTTTATTTGTTTATTGTGCGTTTGGGTGACTTAGTAGATTTGCATGTGTGGGAGTCAGAGGAAACCTTTCTGGAAGTCATCTTTTCTTCCACCACATGTGTCCCAGGGATTTAATTCTAGTTGTCAGGCGTGGGAGCGAACACCTTTTCCTCTGAGCCTTCTCAGAAGTCTACTGCAGACTTTGATCCTCTTTGAAAAGGGGTTGTTTGGTCATTCTTCCCATACCTTTATATAAGATGGAAAGAGGTGCTTCTAGCCTACTCTGTGTCTGTCTCTAGGTGTCCCTTACTCGAAGCCCCCCAAGCGAAACCGAAGGCAGTGATGGCCGCTTCCTTATCTCCTATGACCGCACTCTGGTCATCAAAGAAGTATCCAGTGAGGACATCGCGGACATGCACAGCAACCTCTCCAATTACCACCAGGTCAGGCCTCTCCAGCCCTGCTGTCCCACTGTGTGCGTGCAGCTGCCAGAGCCCACAGAGCTTTCCTACTCTCTGCTACGGGCTGTCTCTCCTTCAGAAGCACCGCCAATCTTCTTACTGAACACTTAGGAAGTACAGTAACACCAGAAGGGCCTTGTGTGCCTGCTTAGGTTTGACTTAAAAGAAACTGAGGGGTTGGGGATTTGGCTCAGTGGTAGAGCGCTTGCCTAGGAAGCGCAAGGCCCTGGGTTCGGTCCCCAGCCCCGAAAAAAAAGAAAAAAGAAAAAAAAAAGAAACTGTGATGTGTCTCTTCCCACTGGGCATACATGGTCTAAAACCATTGTTTATATTGTGTGCATGAGCAGAAGGTCAGAGGACAACTTTTTGGAGTTGGTCATCCTTTACCATGTGGTTCCAGGGATCAAACCCAGGCTCACATGCCTGGTAGCAAATGCTTATACCCACTGAGCCATCTCACAGGCCCTCAGGAATACATTTTATTTAAAAACTTATGTTTATGGGTGTCTTGCCTGCATGCATGTTGGTACTGCATGTGTATGCCTGGTGTGCTCAGAAGCCTAAAAAAGGCATGGGATCCCCTGGAACTGTAGTTACAGACAGTTGTAAACTGCCACATAGATACTGGGAAGGAACCCATGACTGCAAGAGCAGCTGGTTCATAGTAGCTCATAGCTGCTGAGCCATGGCTCTATTCTCTAATATTTTTTAATTAAAATTTTTAGTTTTAGGGGTTGGGGATTTGGCTCAGTGGTAGAGCGCTTGCCTAGCAACCGCAAGGCCCTGGGTTCGGTCCCCAGCTCCAAAAAAAAGAAAAAAAAATTTTTTTAGTTGTAAACTGGGTGTGGTGGTGCACATTTAAGCCCAGCACTGAGGAGGCAGAGGCAGGTGGATCTACAGAGGAAATTTCAGGACTGCAGGACTACACAGAGAAACCCTGTCTCGATAAACCTATATAAAATGTGTTTATTTGTGGGCGCACATGCCACTGATGGCAATTGGATAACTCCAGGAGCTGATCTTATCCTTTCATCATTTGACCCCAGGGACTGAACAAACTGCAGGCTTAGAGACAAGCACTTGTAACTGCAGAGCCACAGCGCCAACCCACCCAGAACTGGATTTTGAGTGGTTAGAAGTAGAGGTTAATCGCTGGACAAGGTAGCAGAGAGTCCCAGGCAAAGGGAAGCAGAATTTGTGAAAGGACCGTGAAGATACTAGGAGAGTACAAGAATCCTAGTGTAGCTAGGATGTGCGGTATCAGGAAAGTTAAGCTAGAACCAGGTAATGACAAAGGCCTGTAAGTCAAATAGAAATTTGGGCCTTACCCTGAAGGTGGTTTTCAGGGAACTGAAAGTACTATTTAGAAATGAAGGGCTGGACATACAGCTCATACTTAGCATGTGTGAGGACCTAAGTTCTATACTCAGTACCATAAACAAAAGACAGAAAGAAACAAAGAAAGCAAGAGAGAAGTCAGTCTAGGACCACCCTTCTGACAGCGTAAAGAACATGGGTTGGAGAGGGTGGGTCCAGAGAGGAGCCAGTAAATTGTAACAGTCTAGGTGAGAATGAGGGGAGTGTGGAAGAGTCAAGCCACAGGCTGCAAGGCCTGTGAGGAGACTGGGAGTTAAGGCAAAAGAGCCTCCGAGTGCTTGCTGCCACTTGCCAACGCTAGAAAACAGAACACGGACGCGATCTCTGGAGGGAGATGGCGCAGATCTGGACATGGCCTCTACAGTTCATTCTGTTTCGGTTTCATGTGTCTGAGATGACTAGGGTATGGGTGGAGAAAGTGCTCACTAAAACCATTTATCGAAACTTAAAATCACTACAGTTTTGAAGGGAAGACTGTGGAGAGAGACACACACAAATAAAAATAAAAAATTTTTTCTTAAAAATACAAACTTTAAGGAGCAATTAGAGTGCCCACGAAAGAGACTAAGCATGGAGGGGCTATTTGGATCAGCAATGCCCTAGTACCTCCCGTCCAGGATAAGGGACAGGAGGAGAGCAGAGCTGGGCAGAGTGGGCTGAAGGCAGGCTGGTGAGTAGAACCAGTGCACAGATGCAGTAACCCAGTGACTACAGTCTCCACTGGGTCTCACAGCTGAGGAGCCGACTGCTGAATGAAGTCAGACTTCAATGATTTGGCTGTTTCTGTAATGGCTTATTCATTACTTTATTAAAAACGTTTTATGTGTATGGGTGTTTTGCCTACATACAGGCATGTGCCACATGTGAACCTAGTGCCGTTGGAGGCTAGAAGGGTCTGTCAGATCACTTGGAACTAGAGTTAACAGACAGTTGTGAGGGTTGCTGGGAATTGAACCTGGGTCCTCTGGAAGAGCAGCCAGTACTCTTAACCACTGAGCCTTTTCTTCAGGTCTCTGTTAATTAAATTACTTTTGTCAGGTTGTCTTTTAAGAAAAGTGGACAATCGGGGGCTGGGGATTTAGCTCAGTGGTAGAGTGCTTACCTAGGAAGCGCAAGGCCCTGGGTTCGGTCCCCAGCTCCGAAAAAAAAAGAACCAAAAAAAAAAAAGAAAAGTGGACAAAAGGGGTTGGGGATTTAGCTCAGTGGTAGTGGCCCTGGGTTCGGTCCTCAGCTCTGAAAAAAAAAAAAAATAAAAAAAAAGAAAAGAAAAGTGGACAAAGAGAGCAGTTTTGTTTTTGTTTGAGATAGTATCTTATGTAGCCCAGGGTAGCTTTGAATTTCTGTATAGCTGAGGGTAACCTTGGAGTTAAAGTCCTATGACTTCTAACTCCTGAGTGCTAGAATTGTATGGTACGGGCCACTACATGGACTTTCTGCTAGCTGAACTCTACAGTTTTTTTATTTGAAGGGAATCAAATCCAGGGCAGGATGGCCTTGGATTTATACCTCTCTCTCCTCAACTACCCGCCCCCAAGTTCTGGAATTACAGACATGTATCACCACATGCAGATGAGGAATTCAAACTGTGGGCTGGGTATGTAGTTTACCTGCTAGAGTGCTTGCCTAGTGTGCATGAAAATCAGCCCCAATAAACCAGGCATGGTGGCCAAGCCTCTAATTCCAGCACTTAGGAGGTAGTAGCAGGACTTTGAGAAGCTCAAGGCCATCTTGGGCTACAGAGAGAGTTTGAGACCAGCCTGGGCTACCTGAGACCCTGTGTTAAACGAGAAGAAAATTCAAACTGCAAGCCAGATTCCCGTGATACCAGCACTTTAGGGATGGAGTAAGGAAGACCAAGTGTTTATGTGCTTTATTTTTAGTAATTAACAGTTATTAATATTTTATTGTTATATTTTATGTGTATGAGTGTTTTGCTTGCCTGTATGTCAGCAAATGTGTATAATATGCATGTCTAGTGTCTGAAGAGGTCAGAAAAGACCTTTGGATTACCTGCAACTAGAGTCACATGTGGTTGTGAGCCACCATGTGGGTGCTGGGAATTGAACCTGGGTCCTCTGGAAGAGCCATCTCTCCACTCCAAGTCTTTAGTCAGCTTTATGAGAGGGCAATCTGGCAATATCTGACTTTGACTCAGAAAACAACCAGACATGAGCTAGAGAGTCAGCTCAGTGGTAAGGAGCACCCATTCCTCCAGAGCACATGATGACTCTAGGTGATGTAAGGTGGCTCACAACTGCCTGAAACTTTAGTTCCAAGGGACCCTCTCCTGGGGCATTCACACAGACACAAATAAAGATTTTTAATAAGAAGTCTTTGCTGGGGGTTGGGGATTTAGCTCAGTGCAAGCGCAAGGCCCTGGGTTCAGTCCCCAGCTCCGGAAAAAAAGAAAAAAAAAAAAAAAGAAGAAGTCTTTGCTGAATGTCATGGCTTATACCTTTAATCCTAGCATCTCTGAGTTTAAGGTGGGATCTGTGAGTTCAAGACCAGCCTGATCTTTAGATCAAGTTCCAGGATAGACAGGACTACACAGAAAAACCCTGTCTCAAAAAAAAAAAAAAAAAAAAATCAAGACAACACAAAACCATCAAGAAATTTAAATAGCCTGGTAGTGTTGGTACATGCCTTTAGTCCCAGCACCTGGGAGGTAGAGGCAGGGTATCTCTGTGAGTTCAAGGCCAACCTGGTCTACAGAGTGAGTTCCAGGACAGCTAGGGCTACACTGGGAAACCTATCTAAAAAACAAAACAGCAAAACAAAGGCTAGAGAGATGGCTCAGTGGTTAAGAGCACTAGGTGCTCCTCCAGAGGTCCTGAGTTCAATTCCCAGCACCCACATGGTGACCCCTAACCTTTTATAGTGGAATCTGATGCCCTCTTCGGTCATGCAAATAGAGTGCGCATATACACAAATAAACCTTTTGAAGAAAAACAGTCCAAATTGATTTCAGACAGATCTCCTTGTAGACATTTATAGTACGGGAACCTAACCCACCAAGAAGAAGTAAATCTAAGTTTAACCCTGGCTTTGTGACTTGTGCAGTAACAATACCTATGTTCCTTGAAAAATTATAAAGCGGCTCATTTCTGTAATCATAACACTTCAAAAGTAGAGACCTAAAGATCAGGAGTTCAAGACCAACCCCAGCTATGTAAGACTCAGTTTCAAACAGCAGACAAAGAAATGAAAAGGTGAAATAGGAAAAGGTAATTTAAAGAAATAGTTGCAGGCAGGATCTGGGAGGCTTCAGAATTGTGTGGCCTCTTGACTTTGCAACCTCTGTCTGAGGTTCCTGACTCTGGGGTGGACGTTCCTGGGTCCCTGTCCCTGCCCACTGTGTGTTGTCTCCTGGCTAGCCTTGTTTTATCCCTTCCTCTCATTTCTTCCCTAGTACATAGTGAAGTGTCACGGCAACACCCTTCTGCCCCAGTTCCTGGGCATGTACCGGGTCAGTGTAGAAAATGAAGATAGCTATATGCTCGTGATGCGCAATATGTTTAGTCACCGTCTTCCTGTGCATAGGAAGTATGACCTCAAGGTAAGAATGGGATAACCTGGGCTAAAGGAATGCTCATGGCCTGAGAGTGGGGGTAGCCTTGGCAGGACACTGGGTAACCTAAAGGAGAGATGCCTGAGGAACTGTCTGGCTCTTCCTCCAGCCATTGCTTCTCACTTCGTGTTTGGTCTTTTCACAGGGCTCTCTGGTATCCCGGGAAGCCAGCGATAAGGAAAAGGTAATATTCCTTTCAGGTGATAACTCTTGAGGGATACGGATGGATAAAGAAGAGTTCTCCATTATGGGTACAGATTGCCAGATGTTTATTCTTACCTTAGAAAAGGAGCTAGATGATAAACTACTGATGTTGGGGCAGCAGGCACAGTGCCGTTGCCTCGGCTAGTCTGTGTGGTCTGCTGGTCTGTGTGGAAAGTTTGGGATAGGCAGGAATACCAGGCTCGCAGAGCCATGTGCTTACATCCCACAGCTTATCCTGGGTGCTTGTGCTCCAGCAGCTATTTCTGCTGAGGAAGAAGGAAGAAAAGTCAGTCTGGAAGGTGTTGACTGCCATCCATAAGCAGACAGTGAGGTCCAGCTGCCCATGTGAGTCCAGGCATAAGGCAACTAGCAGTAGGCTGCTGCTCTCTTCAAAGCCTCTTAGCTGGAGAGAGCCCTGGATGGAGGCAGGGATCTCTTGATACAGGCTATATTCCCAGAACTTCCTTTTTCCTCCTCTAGGTTAAAGAACTGCCAACACTGAAGGATATGGACTTTCTTAACAAGAACCAGAAAGTGTATATTGGTGAAGAAGAGAAGAAAGTGTTCCTGGAAAAGCTGAAGCGAGATGTGGAGGTAAGCAGAGTGCTTAGAAACGCTTATCTAATCAAAGAAGAACATTTTCTTCCATTTGTGGAATAAGGTTTATCTTGCCTTTCTTTGGGGGCGGAGGCGGGGTCTGAATGGAGAGTTGGGGATGAACCAGGAGAAACCCCTAGTCCCATGGTGGCTACAGAGCGGGTGGTCTGCCTTGACCCCCATTTCTATACTTTCCCTAGGAGGCCCTGAAACCAAGAAAGGAGATGTGTGGGTGGTGCCTGGAGTTGGGGGAGATCTGGATTTCTGACTTGTCTGTGGGTCTCAGTTTCTAGTGCAGCTGAAGATCATGGACTACAGCCTTCTACTGGGCATCCACGACATCATTCGGGGCTCTGAACCGGAGGAAGAGGGGCCTGTGAGGGAGGAGGAGTCAGAGTGGGATGGGGACTGTAACCTGACTGGACCTCCTGCTCTGGTAGGCTCCTATGGCACCTCCCCTGAGGGCATTGGAGGCTACATTCATTCCCACCGGCCCCTGGGCCCAGGAGAGTTTGAGTCCTTCATCGATGTCTATGCTATCCGGAGTGCCGAGGGTGAGAAGGAGCCTGGAAATGTTAGAGGGGTGATGGGGGTCCTTGGGAGACAGAGACCAGGGTGGTGGATGGAGAAACCCCGCTTAGCTTTTCACAACAAAATTGTCTCCTGAGGAAAAGGAACTGGGACTGTTGTATACCCTCTCCTCATTGCTAGCCTCTCTCCCCAGGGGCCCCCCAGAAGGAGGTGTATTTCATGGGCCTCATTGACATTCTAACACAGTATGATGCCAAGAAGAAAGCAGCTCATGCAGCCAAAACCGTCAAGCATGGGGTGAGAGTTCCCCGCAGCCTTTCCTTTCTTGGCTTGACTTTTCTCTGGAAAGAGCTTCTGGGGTCAGAGCAGTGGGGTGGCTGAGGGAAGGGAAGGTGGTAGTGCTCCTGTGACACTATTTCGTGTTTCTCTTCTTCCCTTTCCAGGCAGGGGCGGAGATCTCCACTGTCCATCCTGAGCAGTACGCTAAGCGATTCCTGGATTTTATTTCCAACATCTTTGCCTAAGTGGCTGCCTGACCGGGGTGATCGCTGCTTTATGTTGGAGGTGGCAGGTTCTGAGAGGCTTAGGGGAGCTGGATTTGGCCATTACTTCTCTTTGCTAAATTCAGGCTACAGGCTCCTTCCATCCAAATACCTTTGTTCTGGCGGATAATGTTTTCCTGTCCCAGAACTACACTGTCCTTTCTCCCCTCATCCATCTCTCTGCCCTCCCTCCTTGCTCCCAGTAAGCCCGCCTGCTTCATTAGAGTGTTATTGTCAACTCTCCTAAGTGCCTTGATCTTTGAAAAATACCTTGTTTCTGTGAATTAGGAGGAGCTGGGGGCAGGGGCTGTTTGCCATCTTCAGGGCCTGACTGGACGGTGGATATGGCGCACGCAACTGCCCTGGTGCACTTTGCAGTATGGAAGAAACTGAATGTGTGGGTTTTGCTGACACCTTTCTGGGGCACTTTGTGGCATGCATGCTTCCTTCCTGGTACGCCCTGGGACGGAGGGCTTTCAGGACACTCCAGTGTGGGTGCAGGCATTCACGTAGGGACAGTCTGGCCTGGAGGTCAGGGGAATGCTCAGCAGGCTGGTACCTACCTCACAAGGCAGGACCTAAGTGGACTTTTGTGACTATGCAGAGGATGGAGAAGGTCCTTGTCAAGCATTGGCTGTTCCCATTCTCCTTCCCCACCCTACTTTCACCTCTTCCCATGAGTCCTGGGTGCCGGAGCCTAGAGGCCAGAGGTGCCCAAGCTTAGGTGCAGGGAGAGCATAGAGGCTGGGAGGACAGGTCGGAGTGCAGGGTTCATTCCCTAGTGACACCCTTTCTTCCCATCTAGTTACTCCCAGGACTTCATTCTAGCAGAGGGGAATAATAGCTCTATCTGGTCTGTCTCCATAATTTTGAGAGGATAGAGATCTTGAGTGTGGGAACCTCCCTGTCCCCAGGGCATGTATGCCTAGCACTTGCTCCTCCTTCTCAAATCTTTTCTAGTTGGAGTTGTTATTCTGTCCCTTTCTGTCCCATCTCCTACTGCTAATGTGTCTCCCAGGGGACAGATGGCCTTCTTTGTCATCTCCACTATCCACCCCCAGAGAGGAGTCAGAGCCATAACTCAGTCACCCAGTCCCCTCCAAAGATGTACGATATCCTCAGACTAGAGAGGAACTGCTAGGCCTGGTAGCTCCTGCCTGTAAATCCAGCACTCAGGAGGCTGAGTCAGAATTACTCAAGGGAGTTCAAGGCCAGCCTGGGCTACTGAGTGAGACCTGGTCTCAGGAAAACTCAAAACTAGGCTTGGGTTTGAGCACTGGAGACGATAGCTGAGTTGGTAGTATGCTTGCCTGGCATGTACAAAGCTGGGCTCCACCCCAGCACCACATAGGCCAGGTGTGGTGCACACCTGGACTCCTAGCCTTGGGAAAAAGTGGTAAGGAGGATCAGGCATTCAAGGTCACCATCAGTTACTTGGCAGGGTTGAGGCCAGCCAAGGATACATGAGACTTCTTGAGGGAAAACAATTCTGAGATGAGATAGATTGTCTTTGTCGCTGCCCAAAGCCTTTGGAAGCAAGACACTCATCCTTGCTGTTCTGCTCCCCTGCGGAGCTCAGCGCTCTGGAGGTGAGGTGGGCATTGAGGGCAAGAAGCTGCTTTGCTGTGTGACCTCAGGGTCCTCAGGGAGAAGCCCACCTGTCTTCCTCTACACCAAAGGAGGCAGCAAGAGGTGTGCCCAGTTGGGGTGAGAGGGTCCCGGTGAGTCACTTCAATCCCACAACCAACTTTTCCATGGTTGAATGCAATAAAGTGACACCAGCAGCTGTTCTTTAGAACTGGGTTTCTGACCATGAGGTTATGGTCATGGGCAGTATTACCACCTTCACTTATTGCTTCTGTTATCCATCATTTTTGTTTTGTTAATAAAATATCTATTTACTCCCAATATCACAATAAATTATTTGATCTAAACCATGCACAGAATTTTTTTTCTTTTTGAAAACTCTGAGGAATCCATCCTGTGTTAAGAGATGCAGAGACCAAGTGAAGAATATTGGTCTTCAAGGTGTTGGGGTTCCTGAGTATGTGTGTGTCGGTGCAGGGGCATATTCTAAGATGGCTATGAACTTAGAGGTGTGGGGTGGACATGGGAGCGGAAAACATTTCACCAACCTTGTGAGAATTGAACAGTAATGACAGCCAGGGAAAAGTGGGATGGTGTCCCTCTTCCCTAGGCTCTGGTTCCTCCATCTGTTAACTTTAGCAAGTCAGTCTCTCTCTCTTTCCCTCCTCCTTCCCCTCCCTTCCCTCCCTCCCCTCCCTCCCCCCCTCCCCTCCCTCCTCCCTCCCCTCCCTCCCTCCCTCCCCCTCTCTCCCTCCTCTCTCCCCTCTCTCTCTCTCTCTCTCTCTCTCTCTCTCTCTCTCTCTCTCTCTCTCTCTCTCTCTCTCTGTACCAGCTATGTGGGAAGGAAGGAATTCTCTGTTCACCCAGGCTTCCTGGGAAAGCTTAGGGGGCAGGAAGAGTACAGCAGGGTCCTGGGAAAGTGAAGGAGTGACCAGTCCTCTTCAGGTCAGGGGGGAGGGGATGGACAGGGGTGGATGACGTGGTTGTTGCTAGTCTGGGAGGTTCAGTACTGTCTTGGCTGAGGAGGTCTTTCGGCTGGTGGAAAAACCTGGCTTGATGTGGCCCCAGGGAAGTGAGTTGGAGGAGGCGGAGACAGCTCTGTCGGGAAGCAGAGCGGAGCAGAGCTTTTTTTCTTCGGGAATTTTTAACTCTATTTGAGCCACGTACTTGACACTAACACTACCCCAAGCCATTTTTAAAGGATCTATCCACCTCGCATTCTGCACTGACCTATGTCCCTATTTGTGGAAAACTAGTCATCAGCCCCCATCTGGCAACAGGCTGCGCAGGGTGGGGGTGGGGGTGGGGTCACTGGAGGTAACAGTCTGGAAGGAGGCAAGAGTTGAGGGAGGGGATTGAAGTAGTTTAGTCACAGGGTTTATTTTGTAGTACCAATGTTTTCCTTTTAACTAAAACTTCCCATCCAACATATTCCAGCGTAAGATTTCAAAAAATTGCCCTCCCTTCCAAATCCATATACCCGCCTGCTCCCATCCCTGCCAGTTCCTCAAGGTGTCACGCAGTTGGCTGGGAAAGAGGTGGGGAGAGGGCTCCTCCGGGAGGGGAAGCCAAGAGAGTGGCGTTTCTAAGGGATTTAACCTCCTACCCTCGGCTACATGACGCCACCCCTCCCACCAAAGACTGGAACTGCGCCTCCATTTTTGTTTTGGGGCAGAGGCAGGGGCTCCCGGGTAGGAGGGGGTCAGAGGAAACGGTGATTATCACCCGCCAAGAGGAAGGGTGCTCTCCCCCTCCTTTCTCTCAGTCTGCACCCCGGCATCCCCTTCCACCTTCTCGGGGTCTCCCCCCCCCACCCCGCCCCTTGTTGCTAAGGCCCGGACCGTCATCCCAGCAACAGCCTCAGTCATGTGACCGGCAATGGCGGCGCTGACGAGAGGTAGGTGAGCCCGGCGCCCCCACACCCACCGCGTGCCCCCCAGGCCGGGTCCGCATCCTCACAAGCCCCCCGCTTTCCTCCGCCCCCTCCTCCGCCATTGGCCCCCTGCGCGCGCGCGGCGGGAGAAGGGGGCGACCCCGGGGCCGGGCCTGTCATCTTTCCCGCACCTCCAGCCCTGGCCTCCATTTGGGGGTTCTGAGGGCCGCAGTCAGGTGGACACACACCCTCACCAAGCGGCGGGACTCCGGGGCTTCCTCGAGTAGGGATGCGGGAGTTGGTTTCGGGTTGGATGGATCCGGGGGCAGTCTGGGGGAGAAGGATAGGGGTGCCTCAGCGGACACCCCCCAGGGGACCCTTGCCCTTTCTCGCCGTCCCTGACAGCTGCTGCTGTCTAGAGGAAGAGGCTGGTCTCGTGTCCGGCCTGGTTTGCCCCAGAGGAATGCTAGACCCAGACTGAACTGTGGCCCCGCCTCCCTGTGCTGTGCCAGCAGGACTTGGAGCTAGGACACCTAGATCCTGGGTTCTCTCTGGTGGGGAGGGGGCATTTCACCGTGCACAGACCGTGCGGGTTGAGACTATAGGTTTTCATCTCAAGGATCCTATGATAGAGGCACAGACGGACAGCGGCTTCTTTTTGGATCACAAGGAATTGGGGTCACATTAACAGCCCCTCTTCCTAATTGAGCTACACTTTATGTTGTGGGAAAGGCCTGGAGCTGACTGACAGGGCTCAGGTCCCTGGAGCTGAGCTCCTGCCTGATTTGCTGCTGACAACAGCTCTGCAGGCACTGGGTTTAAAGGTGACAATGAGAACTTTGTTATTGCGGGACTGCTAACACTTTGCTGGCATCCCTAACAGACTTCCGGCTCTCAAGGAAAGGTCCCCGTCAACAACAGGGACTTGAACTATTTGAGAACGTAAAGAAATGAGGCGAGGAACATAGGAGATATTTCTGTCAGTGTAATCTGAGGGAGGTGGCATGTACGACCTTCATCCTATGAGGCCGTTTTTTTTTTCTCCTTCCTGTCTTTATCTGCACCTAGGATCTCCCTCTGCACTGGGAGAAAAAGAGAAGTTAGCCTGATGAAGTTCCTTGAGCAACTTGGAGAGGATCCTGCAGGAGAGAGGAAATAGAGGAGCGTTTTCTTTCTGGGCTGGCTGAGGAAATGCTATCATAACTCTTTACCTTCCTCGTCCCCAGCTCTGGCCAGCTGAAGGTGGAGGTGGAGGGATCCGCTACCACCATACCGTGGTCTTTTCAGGTACCTGTGCCCCAAGAGAACCTCAGCTCTCATGTCCTCCTATGTTCCGAGAAATCCCCATTGCCCAGTACCCCTACCCCAGATTCCTGGCTGTTTCAAGGGCTCCTGAGTTGGGGCCTGTGGGGGTTGGGGAATAGGTTTCTTACTTTCTTTTCTTTCCCATCCCACCAGACCACACGATCTCCAAGTAGCAAGGGGAAAAGAGAGTGAGCCTGCATGCCAATTCTAAGCTCTTCCGGATCAAAGTGAGCAAATGGGAGGGGGTGGGAGTGGGGGTGAGGGTGGGGTGGGAAGTCTCCTTCCCTTTTTTTTTTCCACTCTGAGGGGAAGGGGTAGGTTGCTGTGCTCAGGAGAGAAATGAAAGAGGCAAGCAAAACTGGTGCTTGGCTTAGATAATGATGAAATATTGAAACTTGTTCCCAAAGGGTGCTGGGACTATAAGAGAGAAGTGGGAGATAGAAAAACTTAGTTTGCAGGCGATGTTAGGGGTTGGCTTTGAGGAAAACAGAGGTAATATGGGGTTTGGAGGGAGCCTGAAGTAGGAGGCACTTTTATCTGCCAAATGGGGACGCCCCACTCTGAGTCCCTTTCACCCTGGGGGCAGTGTCGTTCGTCCTGTCCAGAATGGCAGCCTGTGGAGGCTCCTGCAAGAACAAAGTGACCGTCTCCAAGCCTGTGTGGGACTTCCTGAGCAAGGAGACCCCAGCCCGGCTGGCCCGGCTTCGGGAGGAGCACCGAGTGTCCATCCTCATAGATGGCGAGACTTCTGACATCTATGTGCTCCAGCTGTCCCCACAGGGTCCTCCCCCAGCCCCTCCCAATGGGCTCTACCTGGCCAGGAAGGCTCTCAAGGGGCTACTGAAAGAGGCAGAAAAAGAGCTGAAGAAAGCTCAGAGGCAGGGGGAGCTCATGGGCTGCCTGGCTTTGGGGGGTGGAGGGGAGCACCCTGAGCTGCACCGCCCAGGCCCACCTCCTCTCCGAGCAGCCCCACTCCTGCCCCCAGGGGCAAGAGGGCTCCCCCCTCCTCCTCCTCCCCTGCCCCCTCCACTCCCTCCTCGTCTCAGAGAGGACGCTGAGGAGCAGGAAACCACCTGCCCCATTTGCCTGGGGGAGATACAGAATGCCAAGACGCTGGAGAAGTGCAGGCACTCCTTCTGTGAGGGCTGCATCACACGGGCCCTGCAGGTGAAAAAGGCCTGCCCCATGTGCGGCCGATTCTACGGGCAGCTGGTGGGCAACCAGCCCCAGAACGGGAGGATGCTGGTTTCCAAGGACGCCACCCTCCTGTTGCCCAGCTATGAGAAGTACGGCACCATTGTCATCCAATATGTCTTCCCGCCTGGCGTCCAGGGGGTAAGAAATCTCAGTCCTTTCCTGTTGGCCTCCTCCAAATTAACTCACTCTGACAAAGAGAATATGTTGCTAGACATGGTGCACTCCTGCTATCTCCCACCATGCCTTTTATGACTTGGTGTTCTGGAGCTTGGCAGCAGGGTCATCTCCTTGAGGCCCAACTGTTTTATTTTTATTTTTTTATTTTTCTTTTTTTGGAGTTGAGGACCAAACTCAGGGCCTTGCGCTTGCTAGGCAAGCATTCTTCCACTGAGCTAAATCCCCAAACCCCAAGGCTCGAGGATTATTGCCATGACCCAAAGGCAGATGTAAAACTCAGGTGTGAGGGCTGGACTGTGACTCAGTGGTAATCCATCATATGAGCATCCCTGAGTTCAGTCCTTGCCCCCAAGAAAGCCAAATCAAACAAGGGAAAATTTTTTTAAAGATTTATTTATTATATATAAGTACACTGTAGCTGTCTTCAGACACACCAGAAGAGGGCATCAGATCTCACTACAGATGGTTGTGAGCCACCATGAGGTTGCTGGGAATTGAACTCAGGACCTCTGAAAGGGCACTCAGTGCTCTTAACCTCTAAGCCATCTCTCCTGCCTGAAAAAAAAAGAACTTAAAACCAGTTATGAGAGAAAGGGTTGCCCGCTATTACCCTGAGAGTGGCTCTGACAGACCGTGGAGGCAAAGCCTGGAGTCAGTGACCCAGGTGAAGGAAGGGACAGCAGGAAGGGACCCAGCTCTTCTAAACCTTGGGAGTGTTACTCTGTTCCAGATTATGAGACAATAGGAGCGAAGGCCAATGTCTTCCTGCTGGACAGAGTCATGTCCAGCCATCACCCGAACAGAGAAACTCTGAAGAAAGAAAAAACAAATAGAGACAAGAAGCAAGGCGGTAGTATTTTAGGAAGAGCAGGGAATTAAAAAGATACAATCTTTCTTAGTTGTTGCAGTTTTGCTGACTTAGCTAGAAAGTAACTTCCATCACTTCTGAAAGCCCA
Source organism: Rattus rattus (assembly GCF_011064425.1). Lineage (NCBI taxonomy): Eukaryota > Metazoa > Chordata > Mammalia > Rodentia > Muridae > Rattus > Rattus rattus. Next base: position 205,627,553 of record NC_046154.1, on the reverse strand, counting down.
TTTGTTCCTGAATTGAGACTTGAGGGATTAACAATAAGGATTGTTCCCAGAAACAGCCTCTTGCTGCCTGGGCTCCAATGCCACCCTCTCCCTGGAAGGCTGTCTGTCAGTCTGCTGGGAATACACGTCCAAAGACTGACAGACCCCTTGCTGGTATCCAGGCCCTTGAGACAGTCAACTAGCTGCTCTCTGCCTCCTCTTCCTCTCAGGCTGAACACCCCAACCCAGGAGTTCGGTACCCTGGTACCACACGGGTGGCCTACCTCCCGGACTGCCCCGAGGGCAACAAGGTGCTGACCCTGTTCCGAAAGGCATTTGACCAGCGTCTCACCTTTACTATCGGCACGTCCATGACTACAGGGAGACCCAATGTCATCACTTGGAACGACATCCACCACAAGACCAGCTGCACAGGGGGACCCCAGCTGTGCGACTCCTCCTCATCTCCCTCTCCATGGCTTCTCCCTTTCACCATTTCTAATTTGGGGGAGCCATCCACCCTCTCAGTCTGTTTTCATTCTGGTCCTGATGTGTTCAGCTTAACACCTCCCCCCACCCAACCCCCCACTCCCCAAAAGCATACTCTGGCTGGGTTATCTTGGGTTTGGAGATCCCTTCTCATGGGAAGTGGGAGGGGGCTGAATTTGGTCCCTACTGAGTGACTCAAAATGAGGGTGGGTAAGGACGATTAAGTCCAAACAACTAACTCTGACCCTCATTTCTCTTTGCCCCCTCCCCAGGTTTGGGTATCCGGACCCAACCTACCTGACTAGGGTGCAAGAGGAACTGAGAGCCAAGGGTATTACAGACGACTGAAGTATGGCACCTTTGCCAAGGCCCCCCGCTGTCCTCTACTAGGATCCAACGGAAGCCTCTGCTCCTCTCTTGCTGCCCCCACATCACCCATGAGGGGATATGTCTGACTGGGATGGGAGCCCAGAGGGGAAGGGGATGTTCCTTCCCCCCGCCCCCCACTGGCCAAGTGCTTCAGTGCCCTTTGAGCCACTCCAGCAGAGGCTGGTTTCCAAGGTTCCCCTCCCTGCACTCCGTGTATATAGTCTCTCTGCCCCTGCTTCTCCAGTGTCCTTGGCTTTTCCTGGTATGTACCGTGCTCCAGTGACTAAGCTGAGAAAGGACCTGGGTAGGAAGGATGGGGTCTCTTGAACTCTAGTCCCTGAATACTGTCTCACCTTGGACTGATATTAGCTGCCTCCCCCCAGCCAGCTGTGTGTTAAGATAACAGTAGTCCTACCTTAACGGATCCTTTCTCTCCTGTGTCTGTCTCTGTCAGTCTGTCTTTCTCTCGCTCTTCTCTGCCCCTATAAGGAGCCTCCTCACCCCCTGATCTGGAATTGCTGCCAGACTGTAGCTTTTAATTTAATAAAAATAAAGTGAAATATGCAACTCTATGCCACACCCGTTTTCTGTTCCTTGGAGAGGGTGGGGGTGGAGTGTGGAACAGGACCCGCTGAGGATATGGGGTAATGGGGAATCCTTGCATGCCTGAATGGGCCCTTTTTCCTCCTAGGAGCCACTCCCCTCTGGCAGAACTAATGCTGGGCACTGCAATAACCCTGCAAAGCCCTAGGCCACACTTGGATTGATGGGATCGGGATTAAGAGGGGTTTGTTTGTCGTTCAGCTACATTTGTGGAGAAAAGAACAACCCTACCCCTTTTGAGAAGTTTGGCTGCGGTGGGAGCCGGGGCGGAGCCGGGCAGGGGGGCGGATTCGGCAGTAGCAACTCCCCGGACGCACGCAGGCCTCAGAGCCCCCCAGCTTCCGTGGCCCCTCGGCCCTGAAACTTGAAGCAGGGTAGGGGTCCAGCATGAAGCCCCCGGACCGCCCCACCCCTGGCCGCACTGACCGGATACTGGGGGTCATGGGGGGCATGCTGCGCGCATGCGCCGTACCCGGGCAGGAGGGGGTAAGAAGGAGGGACCGCGGGTGGGGTCGGGGGTCTTATAGAGAACTTTAGGAGAATTGCACTCCACGACTCAGTTTACCGGCAAACAAAAGTTATATGGAGCAGTCGCAAGAATCCATAAATTCAGTTATGAGGGCCATATGCCAAGTTCTTGTTGACCCTTTCAGAATAATGTGCATTTTGACAGGAGGGAGAGAGGAAAGAGGAGGTCAAGGCAGCCTAAGAAAGGGTCCTTACAGTGACTCTGTCTCGGCAGCCCCAGGAGAGAGATCCCTTAGGGCCTGGGAGTACCAAGACAGAGAGTGAATGTACCGAGGAGGATCAGACAGGGGAGCGCGAACGTGAGGTCCTCGCCTGGGCTCCGCAGCCCGGTAAGAAGCTGGGCTTGGGTGGGGCACAATTTGCCATCCTTCGCATAGTGGTGACTTCAGATAGATTCTGTTCATATTAGCATAAAGGCTTGCGCCTAATTTGCATGGGACCATTAATTCGCAGATACCACGCTTCTTTTCTAGCTCGATGTGTGTCCTCACTTCGGCGGGTCCCAAGCCCCCGAAGGCGGAGTGGAGTGTCCCCGCGCCCCACCCCTGGCCCTGGGCCAGCCGAGGCGCCCGGACTTCGCCTTAATTGGTGATTAGTTTTAGCTGGAGTGCTGGGGCCTGGAGGAAAGAAGGGTCGGGGGAGAGGGCGGCACCTGGGCTGTGTTCCCTACAAAGTGTTCCTGGTACACGTATGCCCTGCTTGGGGCGTGGGGGTGGGGGGAGAGCTAGAACCTCAAATCCTTTGACACAAACCAAGGCCCCATCCTGAGAATCCTTCATCTCAGAGGCCAAGGGGCGAGTGAGGCAGACCCCACCTCCAGGCTTCTCGCCTACCCAGCCCAGCACCCCGCAATTGAAGCTGGGATGCTACAGGGAGTCAGGCCTGGGAGGAGGGGCGGAGGTCTGGGGACGCGGACTTCAGGCGTGGAGGTGCCTGGGGGAGGGGGCTGGGGGAGCGCGGAGGGGCGGAGCCCGACCGCAGAGGCCCCGCCCCGCAGCAGCACCGCGGCCCGGCCTGTTATTCCGCTCTCCGCTCCGCCCGGACCCGCGCGGCTCCAGTGGCTCCCGGAGTCGGCCCCCGCACCTCCCTGCCCGGGCCTAGAGCCACCCCTAAGCCGAGGCCGGAGACGGAGCTGGAGCGGCTGTCGCATCCCGGCCGGGCCTTCCCCATCACCCCTTCCTCTAGCTGGACATCTGGACCCTGGGCCCCGCACCGCCGGGGTTCCGGAAACCCTCCCCGCCCAACTCCGCGGCCCAGCCCCGCACGGCCCTCCCTCCAGACTCCCCTGCCCCGACTTCCGTCTACTCCTGGACCCCCGCCTCCTATCCTTTTCTTCCCCCTCCCCAAGCCTGGACCCCGGAGGGAAGGAGGGGGGTGTGCGCCCTGCGCCCTTCCCGCCCCGCCCCCCGTGATTCCCCCTGCATGGCCGGCCCGGGTGGGGGGTGCGGGGGGCCCCGGGCGCCATGCGGGGGGGTCACAAAGGGGGTCGCTGTGCCTGTCCCCGTGTGATACGAAAAGTGCTGGCAAAATGCGGTTGCTGCTTCTCCCGGGGGGGACGTGGTGAGTGTGAGGGAGGTCTGCCGGGGCCAGTATTGAGTTGGGGGGCAGCTTGAGGGGGATTTAGGGTATCTGCTTACTCTAGCCCTAGGCTGGAGCCTGTACATGTGTTTTCCAGAAAAGTGATTTAACAGAGAATTTCTAAGGTCCTTCTACTCCTAGATTTCTGCTGAATCAAGTTGAGGAAGTTGAGGAAGGGTCAGAGGATCTATTTCGTTCCCATAATCAGCAAGTCAGGAGGGAAAATTCTCTTGTGATCCTCTTAGGCCCAGAACCTTGCATCTTCCTCAGATCACTTGGCTGAAAAATCTTCCAAAACGGGAGCAGAGGAATGGTGGATTGGGGGTCAGGAAGAGGGGCATCTACCTGTAAGGGGTTTTTATAAGAACTCAAATTGCAGCTCTTCCCAATTGCTGGCCAAAGATAACCTCACTGAGCTGTCCTCACTGCCCCCTGTGTTGGGTATGTGCATGTGCTGGAGAGGTGGGCTGTCCAAAAACAATATATATAGTAATTATTGGAGTGGGAGGAGAGAGGCCTGGGGGTGGCAGACAGCTAGGTTCCTTTGTTCTCACCCCTCTCCAGGAGAATGGTCTGTACCTATCGGAAGGGGGAGTGTTGTAGAAAAGCAGATGGCTCCCCCCAGTTTCCAGTGTCTGCCCAGATGGCTGCCCCCACCCCCATATCTGTGCTATGCTCAGGGTATGGGGACCTCCACATGGAACTAGAGGAGCACAGGCCCTGGAGCCAGGTGTTTGCTGTCCTTCCTCCCCAGGGTGCCCTTGCAAAGATTCTATCCTGGCCAGCTCAAAAGAGGGGACTCTGGGAGACAGGGTCTGAACATCATGGGGAGAACACCACGGGGGTTCTTCTAGGACCCCAGAGCTGGGCCAGAGTCCATGGACTCCTATCCTTTTCCTCCTATTCTAGAATCCTATTCTATTGCTGGCAGCGAGGGGAGCATGTCAGCATCTGCTGTCTCAGGGCTGGCTGCCCTGTCTGGCCCCAGCTCTGGCCTCAGCTCTCATCCATGTTCCCCTGGACCAGTAACCGGCCTGAGGAGATGGTTGGATCATTCCAAACATTGTCTCAGTGTGGAAACCGAGGCAGACAGTGGTCAGACAAGGCAATGTGAGGTGAGCAGGGGATGTCACAGAAGAAAGACATCCATGAAAGACACTGGGAAAGAGGGCAGGTTGGGGTCACTGGTCATTGGGGAACCCATCTACTGTTCATGACCTCAGTCACTGGATCTCTGTCTGTCCAGAACTGGATGCTGGAGCCAACTCTAACCACAGGACAGGAGCTGCCAGAACTGACATTGTTGACTACACTGCTGGAGGGTCCTGGAGTCAAGGCCCAGGTGAAGAAATAGAGCTGGGCTTGTGACATGCACCTGTTTGGGCCAACCTCAGCCAATCAAACAGGGACTAGAGGCGTGGCTCAGTGGTTAAACATACTTACTACTCTTCCAGAGGAACCAGCTTCAGTCCCTAGCACCCACGTCACGTGACTCACAACTACCTGTATCTCCAGCTCTAAAGCACCCAGCACCCTCTGCTGGTCTCTATGGGTACCTGTACACATGGCCCCCATAACGTAAAATCAAGAATTAATAATAATAATAATAATAATAATAATCAGTCTTAGCACTCTGGAAGCAGAGGCAGGTCGATGTCTGTAGGTTCAAGGCCAGCAAGTTCCAGGACAGCCAGAACTACATAGAGAGACCCTGTCTCAAAACAAACGAGTCTTAAAAAGTCTAACTAATAGATCTGAGAAGGCTCTTCTCACTAAAAGGTATTCCTTTGTTTGCCTACCTCTTAACCTTCCAGCCAGCGGAAGAGGAAACTTTGTCTCAAGCTCCCAAGAATGAGGAAGAGCAGAAGAAGACAGCTCTGGAAAGGAGTATGTAAGTTCACAGGGCACTCTGGTTGCCGAACTTCCCCAAGATCCCTCACATCTTATAGCCCTCTGAGGTGGCTGTGGTGATAGTCTTTTGGTTCAGGAAGAACTGGCTAAACTAAGGATGTAGCCACACTCTGAAGTGAAGACATCCTTGTACTCTCTAGGTTTGTCCTGAGTGAGCTGGTAGAAACAGAAAGAATGTATGTGGACGACTTGGGACAAATTGTAGAGGTAGTTCTCCCTTCCCCTCCCCAGCCATGACCCACTGACCCCTTCCCTCTGCCTGGGGATATTTTTAAGAGAGGTTGCTTCTCTGGGCCACTTTACAAATTCTCTCTACTTCTAGACTTTGTGCAGGGTGACCCACAGCTGAGTTTACATAATCATAGTCCCATCTCATCCTACCCACAGGGTTACATGGCTACCATGGCTACACAGGGTGTCCCTGAGAGTCTCCGAGGTCGTGACAGGATTGTGTTTGGGAACATTCAGCAGATCTATGAGTGGCACCGAGAGTGAGTGCTGGAGCCCTGAGCCAGGTGCTGGGGATGGGCACTGTCTGGTAGTCTATCCTGGATTCCATATTGGAACCATGGGTCCCCTGAGAGTCAAGGAGCTGCTGGAGTTTTGTAGGGAGAATGACTAGGACATGTAGCTGAAAATCTGGGATGTGTGGAGGTGAGTGCTCTGAGTGAGGTGCTGTCTCTCTCACAACTCTTCCAGTTATTTCCTGCAGGAGCTGCAGCAGTGTTTGAAAGATCCTGATTGGTTGGCTCAGCTGTTCATCAAACATGTGAGGCTGGGCCTTAACAGGGGAAGGGCTTGGGATGAGTCTGGGCTCTGTGGAGATGGGCTCTCTTCTGTCACCATCCACCCGGCTTTCTTCAACATTATCCTTGCTAGGAGCGACGACTGCATATGTATGTGGTGTACTGCCAGAATAAACCCAAGTCGGAACATGTGCTGTCAGAATTTGGGGACAGCTACTTTGAGGTCAGTGGCTGAGGTGCCTTGTGGGGAAGAAGGGCAGGATCAGTGTGAACAGAGTTTTCAGCTCCATAACTGCCCTGTCCCCAGGAACTCAGGCAGCAGCTGGGACACCGTCTGCAGCTCAGTGACCTCCTCATTAAACCGGTGCAGCGAATCATGAAATACCAGTTGCTGCTGAAGGTCAGGACCACCCTTCTCCCTTGGGACAAAGCTGGCTGGGGACGGGCATCTCTTCAGTATCTTTAGGGCTCTGAAGGCCCTACAGAGCTTTCTTTTTTCCGTTGTAGGATTTTCTAAAGTATTACAGAAGAGCTGGCATGGATACTGAGGAGCTGGAGGTGAGGTCCCCAGGACACCGTCTCTGCCTCATCCTCTTCATCTTGTGGGTACCACAGTCTCCCGGTGGTTCAGGGATGTCCGGTTCTTAGGTAGAGGCCCCTGGGGTGGTGATGGGTGGAGAGGCTCTCTCAAAACGAGCTTCTTCGCCAGTCATGAATCCGTTTGTCCAACAACGCCCCTCTTCACCTGTGTCCCAGCAAGCTGTGGAGGTCATGTGCTTCGTACCCAAGCGCTGCAATGATATGATGTCCCTGGGGAGACTTCGGGGATTTGAGGTATGGGGAGGGGGCGGGACACAGCAGTGAACTGTCCTTGTGCTCAAATCTTAGTACTCTGGATCCTTACGAGTAATCACTTCCTTGGGCCTGTTGGGGTGGGGGAGGGGATCTCTGATGCTCTTCAAACTCTTGTTGCACCTTCTCAGAGGCCATGGTGTCCTTCCTTCCGTTCCAGGGAAAACTGACTGCTCAGGGGAAGCTCTTGGGCCAGGACACATTCTTGGTTACAGAGCCTGAAGCTGGGGGTCTCCTTTCTTCCCGGGGTCGGGAGAGGCGTGTCTTCCTGTTTGAGCAAATTGTCATCTTCAGTGAGGCCCTGGGAGGAGGAGGTCGAGGTGGCGCACAGCCTGGCTATGTTTACAAGAACAGCATCAAGGTGGGGCGGGGCATATAGAGGGAGCCGACCTGATGGGGCGGGGCATATGGAGGAAGCAGACCCGATTGAGTGGGCTCTTGCTCTTGCGGCTTGCAGAATCTGAGGGTTGTCTCTATTTGCCAATCCAGGTGAGCTGCCTAGGGCTGGAGGGGAATCTCCAAGGCAACGCTTGCCGTTTTGCGCTGACCTCTAGGGGGCCAGAAGGTGGGATCCAGCGCTATGTTCTTCAGGCTTCAGACCCTGCTGTCAGTCAAGCCTGGATCAAGCAAGTGGCCCAGATCCTGGAAAGCCAGCGTGACTTTCTCAACGGTGAAGCTCCCATCCTCCCTCTACAGAGGCTCCCAAAGCTTTTTGACCCCCGAACCCCTTCCCCAGACACCCAGTCTCCAGCCTTTGCTTCTTTAAGCCTGGCTTCTCTCCATTCTCCATCCACCCAGAATCCTCAAAAGTTCTAAGCACCTTACATTAGCCAAATTAGGAGAGCAGGAACTAGGAAGAAGGGAAGACAGGGGAAGTGATCAGTCTCTCCCGTAATACATCTCTATTCCTTCCCTTGTCCCAGCATTGCAGTCCCCTATCGAGTACCAGAGACGGGAGAGCCAGACCAACAGTCTGGGGCGATCAGGAGGGCCAGGGGTAGGGAGCCCTGGAAGAATGGCCCAGGTCAGCATGCACACACCCATCAATGGCTCTCTCCCCTCCCTGCTCCTTCTGCCCAGAGGGGAGGTGCCCAGAGCGCCTTTGCCCCTGGATACACAGGTATGAGAAATAGTTTCCTACTAGGGCAGAAAGGGGAGGGTGTTTCTTGCCCTTCCCCCATCTCCTTTTCCACCACTATCATTTGTGTGACTTTCCTAATTTTAATTCTCTTTCATTCTGGGGTGTGTGTGTGGGGGGTTGACTAGGATCTTTATCTGGAGAGGACTGAGAGAAGACTGGTAGCCGTGGCTGATCCTCTGACTTGACTCTTTCTTCAGGCTCTCAGTGAGACCCCCCAGACTCCTTATGACTCTCCAGCCCTTCCCACTGTGAACACTCCCCCCTGTCAGGCCAGGCTCGCCAAGCTGGATGAAGATGAGTTGTAACCCTGAAAGCCTTGGAATGCTGTTGGCTCAGGCATGACCTCTCAATGAATTTGGGGGGAATCCTGGCAATGTGCCTGAATCCATTCTTCCCGGTGTTTGGAGGATGGGAGAGCCTGGGAGAGAGATCAGTGTGGAGGGCAGTTAACTAGACCTGAAAGGACTCCTTTCTCCCCGAGGAACACAGGATCCGTCAGCTCCACTCCCTGCATGCACCATGACCCCCTCAAGTGGAGGATATGTAGGGGCTTGGAGGGAGGGCGAGGGCAGGGACCAGATAGAAATTATTGGTTTGGGTTGAGATTTTGTTTTCGAGTTTTCCTGTGAATAAAAATTTTGCTATATCACCGAGGTTGCTGTCCCAGGAGGGAGATGGTGAGGCTGCCGTGAGAATGGGTTGGTAAGGTGGCATAGAAGAGGTTTGCTGGCTACAGTCATGTGAGGAGGGCTCTGGTGATAAGACGAGGGCAGGGGGTTGGGGATTTAGCTCAGTGGTAGAGCACTTGCCTAGGAAGCACAAGGCCCTGGGTTCGGTCCCCAGCTCCGGAAGAAAAAAAAAAAGAAAGAAAGAATGAAATTTTGGGTTGGGGATTTAGCTCAGTGGTAGAGCGCTTGCCTAGCAAGCGCAAGTCCCTGGGTTCGGTTCCCAGCTCCAAAAAAAAGAAAAAAAAAAAAAAAGACGAGGGCAGAAGCTGGATGTGGTGGTGTACACCCTTAATCCCAGCACTCAGGAAGCAGAGGCAGGTGATCTCTGAGTTCGAGGCCAGCCTGGTCTACAGAGGGAGACCCTCTCTCAAAAACAGCAAGACAAGAGAAGGCTGGAAGATAAAAAGAGACCTCTCTTTGTTCCTCACCTGAGGTCAATTGCAGCATCTCTCAGTCCAGCCCTTGGGCTTAGGGAAGACTAGAGTTAATGTATTCTCCCCTTTATTCAGGCCTTCTGGGTTCTAGATTTATCCTTTGGTTCAAACTCCACCAGAAGACTCACTGTAGTGTGACTCCCTACTACCCACCCCAACATCTAGATCTAAAACACAAAACACCCTGGGTACCTTTCCTCTGAGGCGTCCGTGTTCTACTGAAGAACAAGAGGATGGAGCAGCTCTGGAGTTTTCCTTTCCATCTTGAGGGGAAGGGGTAAAGTTTGTGCACGCTGAGTAGGAATGGACTCTTTCAATGCAGAGCTAAGGTGGAGAGCAGAAGATGTCTCCCCCCTCCTAGCTTCTGGCACAGGGTCTGGAACAGAGACAGTCAAGCGTGCAGAGACCCAGGTGCGGGCCGCTGGGTCCCTATGTCTCTGTGTGTCCACTGAGTCTGTCAGTCCCCTGGGCTCAGTCACATGCACTGGGGCTTCCTCAGCAGACAATAGACTACTGGGGTGGGGGAGGGGTGGGGAGATGTGGGAGCCTCCCTATGGGCCCCAGGTCTCCATGGCTGACAATGAGGGGAGGGATCTTTAAGGGGGGAACAGGACGTGAAGCCCAGATAAGATTTCTGGGGAACAATGGGAGGAATTGAAGAGGAGAGGCCCACCCTCTCTGGACCCCACCCTGGGCTTTGGGGTCAAGGACTGGAGGGACCAGAGAATGATGGGGGTATGCCAACGTAGCTTTGACTGGATGAGGGCAAACAGCAGAATCCTGGAGCTCAGAACCTTTGTGTCTCTTCAGGGACCACAGGGGAACATGAGGTGGGTGGATGGCCCCTGTGTGCCCCTGGAGCAGCCAGACCCACCAGTGGCAGTGGTTAGCCACAGTGGGTAGCCAAGGCAGGCAGCAATGGGCAGCAGTTTCAGGAGAACTCGGCGTGCCCTTTTGGATGCCTACTTTGAGAATAAAACTGGATGTAAGGAACAGTTACAGAACTTTTGGGCTCCTAACAAATAAAATAAAAAATTATTTGTTAGTTCAATATTTCCCCTAAAGCAGGCCCAGCCAGCCCTATTAGTGGGTGGAGTGGTTCTCTATCCCTGACACGGCTCACATGTACTAGCTTGTAGAACAATAAAGCCTCTTATACTTTTCTTGGGGGCAAGCTTGCCACATGAGGAGTGGGATTTGAGTGGGGAACCCCAACTGGCTGTGAATTTTGTGCTCCAGTGGTGGGGGGGATGCAGAGGCTCAGGGAAAGACCTGTGACCCAAAGGAACCAGCTCTGTCTTCACTCAAAGCACAAATGAGGAAAACACCTCCCCAACCCAACCCCCCATGAAGAGGTGAGGGTCACTGGAAGTGACTGTGGATCTCTTCTTATCTTCCTAAGTTCCTCAACATCCTCACAGCAGGCTCTCAGGCAGTCAGATCTAAGAATGTGTGAGGAAACGCCTAACACGGGGACTTTTTCCACCCAAGCCTGACTCAAGGAGGTACTCTAGAGAGTACTCCCTGCAGGTCCGGATTGGACCCTGCTTTATGGAGGCGGGCTCAGGGCTGATGAGGCAGAGAGGGTATTTAAGACCAGGAGATGCTGCAGGGGGCCAAGAACAAAATGAGTGGGCCACTTGCCTCTGGGACATGCTCAGATCCGGAAGAGGCTTCCGACCTTAAGGCTCCCCTGAGCTCAAGGTTCAGGGAACCTCTCACCCACGCTCGGTTCCAGGAGCTCTTCGGGGGCGCAGAGCAGGAGCCGGAGCTACCAGCCGAGCCCTGCTTACCCTGGTTGTGCAGGCTGCGGAGGAGGAGAGCCAGCGCCTGTTCTGGGCCGGGGGCGTGGCGCGTGTTGCTGGCACGGCTGCCCCCGCTGCGTTGGCTGCCCCAATACCGCTGGCGAGCCTGGCTGCTCGGAGATGCTGTGGCTGGAATAACAGTGGGCGTTGTGCACGTGCCCCAGGGTAAGAGTCCCCAACTCCATCTTGTTGGAATTCCAAGTTATGGGGCGCTTCGGGAGTGGAGGGGTGAGAGTCCAGCCACCGGTGAGGTGATGGAATTGTGTCCCTGCAGGGGTGAGGATCAGAAAGGGGGAACTTGAGGTTCAGTTTGGGAGGACTGTGGGACTCCATCATAATTCTCCACCCCCATCCCTCCTCATCTGTGCAATCCTGTGAGACATGCTGGACTCTGTTCCGCCTCAGAGAATTGGAGAGAGGCACAAAACCTGCCACCCAGGACTTGGGCAAGGATCTGTGACGTTGTCAGCCCCACGACCTCCCACTGAGGCCCATTAACCTCTCAGTTCCCTCAGGTGTCATGATTTGTAGTATCTGGTGCCAGTCCAAGAGTGAGGGAAAGACAGTGTCTGGAGGTTGTGAACCGCCCCACCGCCACCCCCCTCCCCACCCATTTCCTTCTATTTCTCCCCAGGCATGGCTTTTGCCCTCCTGACCTCGGTGCCCCCCGTGTTTGGACTCTACACTTCTTTCTTTCCGGTCCTCATCTACAGTTTGCTGGGCACTGGGAGACACTTGTCCACTGGTGAGTGGCCAGATGCCCATGACTTCTCTTTAGGATGAAAAGAGGCAGGAGACCTGAGGTGTTTTCCCGCCTTGGGACAGGGTCTCACTGTGTAGTCTTAGTTGGTCTGAAGCTCTCCACCGACCAGGTGGTCTCAAACTCAGAGATCTGCTTGTCTCTGCTAACTGCATGCTGGGATTAAAAGCGTGGACCAAATACACCTTACTTAGCAAGGCTGCTACTTAGAAGCTTTGGGGGCTGTATTCCCCTCTGGCCCCCGGCTTGCTGGAGTGGGTAGAGATGACAGTTTACAAGGATCTCCTTGTCACCTGTGACATTTGGTTAAAAGGAGCAACCTGAAAGGACCTCGATCTTAAAGGGAAAGAGATGCACAGTCCGCCCGCCCGTGGTCCAGTGAGAGCACGTGGCGGGGGCACTTTTTGCCAGTGGGCACACTCTTTTTCTCCTTGCCCACCGGTTCCATGGGTGCACTCTTTTCCGCACCGGTTCCTGGCTGCTGCACCAGCTCGCGACCCCAAGGTCTTCAAGTAGGCAGCTCCAGAACTATGGGAGTCCTGCTGCAGGACTGCTAATCTCTGCATTTGGTCTATTGGCTGCAGGAACGTTCGCAGTACTCAGTCTAATGACCGGCTCTGTTGTCGAGAGGGTGGTGCCTGAACCCCTCGCGGGGAACCTCAGTGGAATCGAAAGGGAGAAGTTGGAAGCTCAGAGAATTGGGGCGGCAGCCGCTGTGGCCTTCGGGAGTGGGGCATTGTTGGTAAGCGAGCGTGGATCCGACCCGGTGAGGACCTTAGGGGATGGATCCACCGAAAAGAACCAGAACAATTGGGCCAGAGGATGGAGAGGAGGGGAAGAACACTCCTGAACTAGGGTTCCGGTCCCGAGTGGCAGATGTGCGGTGGGGAAGCTGATGCACTGTGTTTGCCAGTCTGTTGGGGATTTCACAGTCCCACCCCACCTCCCGCCGCCTTCTCTACAGCTGGGGATGTTCGTGCTGCAGCTTGGTGTCCTGTCCACCTTTTTATCCGAGCCTGTGGTCAAGGCGCTGACTAGCGGGGCCGCGCTGCACGTGCTGGTGTCCCAGCTGCCAAGCCTCTTGGGATTGTCTCTCCCACGCCAGATCGGCTGCTTTTCTCTCTTCAAGGTGGGGGTTGGAAAAGAGGTTTCTAGAAGTCACGGGAAAAGGGCAACTCGATAGAGACGGAGGGTGGGGATATAGGATAGGTAAAAGGGAAGGAATGTAAGGAACTATGGCGCTGCCTGAGGGCCCTGGGGACGTAGAAGCCTTGACTGCCACTGGAAAGAGAGTTTTGCCCTGGTCTAGTGGGTTGGTGTTGAGTCTTTCGGGGTCAGTAAACTGTGGTACCCAGCCTTTGCTCACTGTCCTTGCCCGCAGACGCTGGCTGCGGTCCTCAGCGCACTGAACCAGAGCAGTCCTGCAGAACTGACCATCTCGGCGCTCAGCCTGGCGTTGCTAGTGCCGGTCAAGGAACTAAACGTGCGATTCCGGGACAGGCTACCCACTCCGATCCCAGGAGAAGTTGTCATGGTGAGGGCGGCCCTAGATCCCTCACCCCAACTGTGTCCCGATCCTCACTATCCGGTGGGATCTGGAGGCTACCGCCCCCTTGTGGATTTCACAGAAGTCACAAGCGAGAGGTACCAGTGACTTTTCCAAGCACCAGAGCAATTGACCCATCCGAAGCCACCACCTGCACAGTCCCACTTCCTGAGTCGAGCACAAGGCCTCTTTGCTCATCTCCTTCCTTCTCACTGCACGCTTTCTCTCCGCAGGGGCTCTCACTGTAATTCCTTCCATTGTTCACCTAGATAATTCCTCCTGTGTAAATGAATGTCACAGCTTTCCACAGACAACTCAAAAATGCTCAGACATAGATAGTCCCGCCTCTCCGCTTAAATGGCTCACGTGGCTCAAGTATCCATCAATCCCGAAGGATCCCCTCTTAGGTCCTTTGTCTATCTCTCCAGGCAAACACTCTGTGGCCTCACCAGCCTCTACACTCTTTTTTTTTTTTTTTAGAGATTTATTTATTATATATGAGTACACTGTAGGTGTCTTCAGACACACCAGAAGAGGGCATCAGACCTCATCACAGATGGTTGTGAGCCACCATGTGGTTGCTGGGATTTGAACTCAGGACCTCTGGAAGAGCAGTCAGTGCTCTTAACCACTGAGCCATCTCTCCAGCCCCAGCTGCTACACTCTTGAGACCTCCTTGTAGCCTCTGCCAAAGGCCTCAGCTCTTTCTAGACCCTAATGGGTTATTGTCTTCAGGTGCTTCTGGCGACCGTGCTGTGCTTCACCTCCTCCCTGGACAGCAGATACAATGTCCAGGTAGTGGGACTATTGCCTGGAGGGTAAGAGAAAGACCTCCCACCTCTCCCAAGATAGTCCTCCCTTGCCCTGCCCCTTCCTGTTTCCTCTGCTCAGTTTTTTTTTTTTTTTTTTTTTTTTTTTTTTTTTTTTAAGATTTTATTTATTTATTATATTTAAGTACACTGTAGCTGTCTTCAGATACACCAGAAGAGGGCATCGGATCTCTTTACAGATGGTTGTGAGCCACCATGTGGTTGCTGGGAATTGAACTCATGACCTCTGGAAGAGCAGTCGGGTGCTCTTAACCGCTGAGCCATCTCTCCAGCCCCCCTCTGCTCAGTTTCTTGAAGCACCCCAATGACCTGTCCTTATCATGGCTCTCTCCCTCCATAGATTTCCCCAGCCTCTCCTCCCCACCCTGGATGATCTGCCCAGGATACTGGCCGACTCACTGCCCATCTCATTGGTTACTTTTGCTGTGTCCACCTCTCTGGCCTCCATCTATGCAGACAAGTACAGCTACACTATTGACCCCAACCAGGTGTGACTTGATTGTGACTGTCATCCCTTCTCAGAATTAACCCCCTAGCCTCACTCCCCTGTGCCTATGTCTTCCCCATCTTCATCCTTCTAGGAGCTCCTGGCCCACGGTGTCTCCAACCTCATTTCCTCTCTCTTCTCTTGTTTTCCCAACTCGGCCACACTGGCTACAACCAGCTTATTAGTGGACGCTGGTGGGAATACACAGGTAAGAAGGTATCCGTGGGTGAGGAGAAAGAATGGGATGTTCAGCAGGGGTGGCAGAAGAGGGAGGGGGAACAGGTGGAGATCCCAGTAGCATCTACATATCAGAGGATGGGAATGGGAGAAGGGATTATGAAGAGGAGAGTTAGACAATAACGGAGCTCCTTGAGGACCTTTGTTGGCGGTAGGCACTGACAAAAGCTGCAATGTCTCAGATGTGATTAAAAATAAAAACAGGGGGTTGGGGATTTAGCTCAGTGGTAGGGCGCTTGCCTAGGAAGCGTAAGGCCCTGGGTTCGGTCCCCAGCTCCGAAAAAAAGAACCAAAAAAAAAAATAAATAAATAAATAAATAAAATAAAAACAGCGGGGTTGGGGATTTAGTGGTAGAGCGCTTGCCTAGCAACCGCAAGGCCCTGGGTTCGGTCCCCAGCTCCAGAAAAAATAAAAGATAAAAACAGCTGGGTGTTGTATTACATACTCAGAGTTCTGGAAGTAGGAAGGCTGACTGAACAGAGAAGTATCTGGGGCTCAAGGCAGGCTGGGCCACACAGAGACTGTCAAAACGGAACTGCTCCGCCATGGAGATGGCTCAGTGGTTACAGCACAGGCATGGGCACAGGAGTTCAATCCTCTAGCTCCAGGGGCATGGTGACCAGTCTTAAAGGCAGAGAAGGTGTGGGGTTCCCCAGAGCAAGGGGACTGGCTAGGCTAGCCTGTATCAGCAAGCTCTGGGTTCAACTGAGAGACCTGCCTCAATGAATAAGGTGAACGGTGATAGAGAAGGAGTCCCGGTGTCAGATTCTGCAAGACACTTGTGCTTCTATACACATTCAAACACACAACAGTGTGCCACACCTACACACCTATAAATGGAGGCGACAAAAAAAATTCTAGTGTTTCCCATAAGGATCTAAAAAAAAACACTCTCAAAAAACAAAACAAAACAAAAGAACTAACCAAACAAAACAACAACAAAACGAAAAGAAAGAGCTATTCCACACCACTCCCACCTTCATACACGTTTTGTTCCCCCTATTTTTTTTGGTATCCTAAGTAGATGGCCAGCCTGTTTCTCAAAGCATCAGTACCAAAGGACCTTTGCAGATGGAGGTGGGCTACAAGAACAGGGAGGCTGAACTGCACACATCTGGGAGGGATTGGCAAGTGATAGGCATTTAGCTGGTGGGGGGAGGAGCTAAGTGCGACTGGCAGAACATCAAGAACAGGGTGAGGGGGCTGGAGAGATGGCTCAGAGGTTAAGAGCACTGTCTGCTCTTCCAGAGGTCCTGAGTTCAATTCCCAGCAACCACATGGTGGCTCACAACCATCTGTAATGGGATCCAACGCCCTCTTCTGGTGTGTCTGTGGATGGCTATAGTGTACTCGTATAAAAATAAGTAAATAAATTAAAAAAAAAAAAGAACAGGGTGAGAAGGGCCTATGTCTGTGTGGGAGGAACTCTGGCAGGAGGGAGACTTCTGGGGAGGAGGGAGAGTTGAAGAAAATGAGACAGGCTGGCTGGCCAGGGAGAGCAGCTCCCATGCAGGTGGGGGTGGAGGAGTCTCTCTTGTCTATATCTTTCCTTCCCTGCAGCTGTCGGGCCTCTTCTCCTGCACAGTGGTCCTGTCAGTGCTGCTATGGCTCGGGCCCTTCTTCTACTATTTGCCCAAGGTAGGAAGGAGAAGGGGCGCTGTGTGCTTGAGTGGAACTGGATGGGTTCCAGAACCTTTGTCCTGACAGAGGCCTGTCTTCTCCTCCCCAAGGCTGTTCTCGCTTGCATCAACATCTCCAGCATGCGCCAGATGTTCTTCCAGATGCAAGAACTTCCACAGCTGTGGCACGTCAGCCGCGTGGACTTTGTGAGAAATGGCACTACACCAGGTTGCCGCCCCCCAAGCACCCCCCGGTTCTGCCGTATACTAAAGCTGACCATCCTTAGTTCTTTAATCCGTGCAACCTCCAACATACAGACCTCATACATGCATGGGGGAAAAGGAAGGGTGGGATGTGAGTCCATCATGCCTGAGTGTTTGTTTGGACATCTTTTGGGGGTGGTTCTGAAGACTGAACTCAGAACCTCATAAATATTAGGAGAGTTCCCTACCACTGAACTATACCCCTAGTCCAGACTCCTAACTCACCCAGGGTTTGATGTTATATTTGGTGTGTATGCTTAAGTGAGCTCTTCTGTCCACCACACTTCCTTTCTCCTGGGTCATCCTTGCTTATATTTGTCCTTGAACCTGTGTTCCTTCTGGGAAATCCACCCATATTCATGCCCCTCAGGCCGTGTGGATGGTCACATGGGTGGCTGTCGTGACTCTGAACGTGGACCTGGGCCTGGCTGTGGGTGTGGTCGTCTCTATGGTGACAGTGGTCTGCCGAACTCAGAGGTGAGCATGGAGATGGGCTCCGTTGAATTGAGGGAAGGGTGATAGATACCTTGGGTGACTACAGTCAGCCTGGGGCGAGCCTGGGACTCTGACTCCAGCTTCTTCCCTAGGGTGAAGTGCCTGGCGCTTGGATTGGCTGAGGGGACAGAGCTCTACAGGCCAATCAGAGAGAGCCATAAGGTGGGTGGGCTGTAGCCTAAGAAGGCAGGAGTGGTCACTCTGTTTCTGACAGTCTTACTCCTTAGCTCCTCCAGGTTCCAGGCCTGTGTATCCTGAGCTATCCAGCGCCCCTCTACTTTGCAACTCGTGGACAGTTCCACCGCATCTTGGAGTGGCATCTGGGGCTTGGAGAAAGAACCAAGGTGAGGATTTTGGTTGAGGAGCATGGACCCTCTGGGATTGGGAGGCTGGTAGGTTCTGAGAATGGCACCTGTGTGATCTTATTGTCTTTCTCTATTTACAGCCAGGTAGTGTACCTGACAAAGGTGAGGTGGGTTGACAGAGAGGTTGATTTGGTCGTGAACCACGGAGTTGGCTGGCACTTCTGCTTCCTCCCACCACAGGTGCTGAGCCTATCAGAGTGGTGATCCTAGACTTCAGTGGTGTCACTTTTGCAGATGCTGCAGGGGCCAGGGAAGTGGTCCAGGTGAGGGAGTGGTCAAGCTAAGGAAAAGCTCCCAGTCATCCCTCTCATACCCTCCATTTGGGTTAAACCCCTCTGTTTGATTCCTGCAGCTTACCAGGCGGTGCCAGGACGATGGGATCTGCCTTCTCTTGGCTCAGTGTAATGGTTCGTGGAGTGAAGAACAGAGGGGTGGGAGGTGACGGACTGACTGGACACTTGTAGGGTGGATTTGGAGGCCCCAGCGCCTGACACTTTTCCCACACAGCCTTGGTGCTCAAGACCTTGACCCGGGCGGGACTCTTGGATAGCATGACTCCAGAACAACTCTTTGTGAGCGTCCAGGATGCAGCTGCGCATGCGCTGGAGAGGCTGGTAAGGGGGAGGAGCACCAAGAGTGGGAGCCAGGAAGTGCTGGGCTAGGGTACTAAAAAGATGAGGACCCCAGGAAGAGGGATTCAGAGAAGGGACTGAGAAGTAGGGAAGTGAGAAACTACCTAGTAGATTGGAGGGCAGGGGTGGGAACATCCTTAATCCCCCAGCACATGGGAGGCAGAGGCAGGAGGATTTCTTTGAGTCTGAAGACAGCCTGGTCTAGGACAATCAGAGCAACATAGAGAGACCCTACTTCAAAAACCAAACCAACCAATCCATCAAACAAACACACATCCTAGCCAAGTTCAAGAGTGGGACACCCTTTACCAAGGGTGGAGAACCAAACTAAGGTTTCCAAAGGGGTGATATGCTCCCAGAGCATGGGTGAGTCTCAGAGAATGTGGTACCTAATATTCCTGAACTGTCCACTTTTCTTCTCCAGAAACCTACTGGCCCGAAGATTTGTACAGTGTGGGTCTGACCACAGTTACTTAAGAGTGTGAGAGGCCCCAACAGTATGTGTGTGAGGAAGGCCAGGATCCTTGAGCTCCCCGGTAGTTGCAACCAATAACATGAAGCTGAGAACATCCAAGACCCATGAAGTGGGTCCAGGAATCTGCACGTGGGGCTCTCCAATCCCCCCAAGCCCCACCATACCCAAAGTACCAGAGACACAAGTAAAAATGGCTTCCACCGTGTGTTCACCAGCCCCATAGAACTACAGTCACAGTGCTTTCTGTAGGGGTATGTTGGAGCCGGGACACATGGTGCTGGATCCAGAGCTGGGGTGGGGTGCATGTCCCTGGGGTTGCAAATTGGGAGTTTCCCTGCCCACCTCAGGAGGTGAGAGTGTTTCCACTTGAGGGTCTTAGAGTCCGTCTGGGCTCTTTGGCACTTGGAAAGTGAACCTCCCCATTTCCTGCCCCATAGGAGTGGGGTTGGGGAGGACTTGGCACTGGCTGTGGGGGAGGATATGGCTCCATCCGGCCTCTGGTCACTCACAGAAAGGAAGGGTGTCACCAGGACAAGCCCCTGTTAGGAATCAGATTGGTGGAGAGGGTTGGGAAGTCAGGGTGTTCATCAGTGGGGTGCTCAGGGATTGGGGGGTGGTTGCTGGAAATTCCTGGCAGGGAGGAGGCAGGCCCAGCCTGACAGTGTGAAGGCCCAAATCAGACGTTACTCGGCGGTCATGCACTGTAGCCGGTGTTTGAAGAAGAGCAGTCGATGTTTGGCCACCTGACTTTGGTCCAGTGATCCCGGGTAACGGTAACGGGCATAAAGTTCAGCCCCTGGATCCTTTGATGTCCAAGGCAGCTTCACCTTTGACGCATGATCCACAACAACATCAGAGCAGGAGCCAACGCGAAGGGAACCAAGACCATCCAGGAAGAATTCTGGGGTGAGGGTGGGGAGAGCACACTGTTAAAAGTTCCTGAGGGGAGAGAAGGCCAATTCCTATGCTGGACTGAAATACAGAGCTCGGAGGGCAGCTATGCAAAAACTATGTTGCCAAGGACACTTTAGCTTCTTTCGCTCTGATTTACTCTTGTGTGGCGTTCACTTCAATAAATACCAGTTCACCCCCTCTGAGCAGGGTCTAAGCCTGGGGAAGTAGCGGGGAAGGTCAAGTCTGACCAGCACCTGTGCTGTGTGAGGTGTAAGTGAGATGTTGGGCAAAAGAAAATGGAGGTTTCAGGTGCAGACCTTGGTCAACCTCTTTAAACTACTCTGGTGCCTGTGCAGAGGGTGGTGGGTTCAGGTGGTGGGTTCAGGTGGCAGCGTTGCGCTCCGTTGCGCCCCGCTGCGCCTGGTCCTTCCCATTCTTACGCCCTGCCAGGAGGGGGCGCCACTCACCCAGATGAGCCACCCGGTTGAGGCGTGGGTCAAAGCCCACCTGGCGCACTTTATCTGTGCGCGCCAGGAAGAAGTTGACTACGCCGTCGGTGACCACGCAGTTTGGAAAGCCAGCGAGCTCGTGGTGGAAGCCCTGCTTTTGCCGGAGGCAGTTCCCAAAGCCTGGGGCGCCCGGCTCCACACTTAGCAGCTGTCGGTAGGTGGTAGCGAAGCCCGAGATCTCCCGCACCGCGCCCCCAACCTGCGGGGAGCGAGAGAATGCTCTAGCTAAGACCAGGTCCCGGAGAGTAGGGTACTTCCTCCCTGCACCCCTGCCCCACCCTTATCCTACCTCACCACACAGGACCCACACTACCCCCCAGACTCGCTTCACCCAAGGACGTTCCGCTCTCCCATCTCCCACCCCACATCCGGCCCTTCTCCCCTACCAAGTCCAGGGGCGTCCTCTCCAGGACATCCACAAGCTTCTCCAGCCGCGTGCGCGCGGTGAAGACAAAGTCGTCGTCCACCCACAGCACGTATTTGGTGGTTACTTGGGACACCGCCAGGTTCCGACCTGCAAACCAACCCTAGGAGAGTTGTATGTGGTTGGGGAGTCTGTAGAAACAGGGAAACCCTGCCATCTTTTTCCCTCGCCCTGACTCAAAACGGCCTGTGTCCCATTCTAGACTTTTGAGAGCTTTCCGATGACCGGAAACTAGGTTTTAAAAACCCCGGAGGTTCCCACCCCTCTTCCTAGACATTTTGAGCCCTTTGGGGAAGAGTCCTGTACTTCATTGCTTCCTCCGTCCGCCCGTCCTCCCACCCACCCATCCATCCACTCATCCACCCATCCACCCACCCATCCATCCATCCATCCATCCATTGTATTGCTATAGATATTAAGCACCATTTCAAGAATGCGGACCGAATAAGATAGGCAGGATTCCTGATCCAGGAACCCTTGTGATAGGCACACACTTGTTTGAAGCAGATGGTCTTTAACCAGTACCCTGGAAGCTACAAGACTGAGGCACGCCCCCCTTCCCAGAGTCCTCTGGCGCCCCCGGCTCTGCTTTGCGGGGCAGCACACCTTGCCGAAGGGCATGAAATAGTGCTCCACATGGGGGTCGCTAATTCGCTCCGGTTTGTCGCTGTCGTCAGCGATTACTATGGTGACCGTAGGGTAAAAGCGTCTGATGCTGGCAATGAGTGCCCGTAGCCGATCATAACGAAGAAAGGTCTTGGTGGCAACGGTAACCAGAGCACTGATGTTGTACTGGGCTGAAAGGAAGATACAGGGGTCAGTGTAAGGGGAGGAAAAAAAAAAAGAGTGGGAAAGCAGCCCCACCCTCACCCCTAGGGCCAATCCCCTCTTTATTTCCCTAATCCCAGGAGTCTCAGCCTCACCTCCTTGGGGTAGGGATGATGGTGGGTACAGCCGGGGGTTGGGAGGATGTCTTATGAGGATGGTGAAGGCCACTTCATGTCCCTTGGTGGAGAACCGGACTGGGAAGAAAGGACGTGGAATTGGACCCTTAAGGCTAGAAAAGCATTCTCCTTTCAGCGGGCCAAAATTTAAATTCCTAATCTGTGTTTTGCCTTTCCAGACCTTGGTGGGCAAGAACACACAGTTCTGACTTCTGTGGAACTTACTGTTGTTTTGTGGTGTGGGGAATTGAACTTAGAGCCTACCACATGCTTGGCAAGCACTCTACCACCCAGCTGGGACCACCCAGCTACACTCCCAGCTATTGGTGTTCTGGAGGATGACCTTAAACTTCTTGAACCTCCCACCTCTACAGGTGTCTCCTAAGGAGACATCAGCTAGGGGTCATGGCATCTGTGCAGTGCTGGAGACCAACCCCGTGGTCTTGTGCATGCCAGGCAAGCATGCTACCCATGAGCTACAGCTCCTGCCCAGAGACCCAACAGCTTAGCAGGTGGAGCAAAGACAAAGAAATCCCCACCCCGGCCCCTTTGGTTTCTGGAGTCTGGATCTTGCTCTGTAGCCCTAGCTGGTTTAGTACTTAATGCATATAGCTCAGGCTTGCTCTAACACTAAGGCAATACTCCTACCTGCCTCAGTTTTCTGAGTGCTGGGATTATATAGATGAGCATCATCACATGTAGATAAAAATCGAACTTTTTTAAAAAGGTTAATCTTTACTGAGCATTTACTACATGCCTAATACACACACACACACACACACACACACACACACACACCCTGTGTGTATATATATATTCTTGCTATATAGCCTAGGCTATCCTTGAACTTTCTCCCCTCCTGCTCTAGGTTTCCAAGTACAAAGATTACAGGCATGGGTCACTATGCTTTGCTCTGTGCTGCACAGACTTAAGTTTTTCTGTAACTTGGTTGTGGTGGCATACATCTGTAATCCTGGGACTTGCGAGGTAGAAAGGGGAGGAGCAGGAATAGCGAGTTTGAGGCCGGCCAGAGCTAATTAAATGAGATGGTCTCCAAAAACAAAACAAAAAATTGAGAACGTGTTCTAAATAGATGAAGCTATTTAATCCTCATGGCAATCTCATTTAATAAATTCCTGTCAGGAAGCCAAGCTTAGACACAGAAAAGTAAATTGTCCATATTCTACAGTGACAAAGCGGTGAGGACCTAATTATTCTGGTTTTAGGCTGAGTAAATGAGAAAAAAACTAGTGCTACAGTACTGGTATTAAATAAAAACAGTGGCAAGGGACCTTGTCTAAAGTGAACAGGAGACATCTGAGTCCAGATGCAAACATCAAGGAGCCAGCCATGAAAAAAATCTTGAGCAAGAACATCCCAGGAAATGTCAGATTCAAAGGCCGGGAGGTAAGGCTCAGTAAGGCGAGTTTTGGAGAAAAAGAGGAAGAGAAAGGGAGCTTGGCTTGGTTGGGCTAGAAGCAGCCAGGAACAGGTCACTTCCTGGAGCTGTGATGATGGACAGAAGTGGGAACGGGCTCTCCGGCTCTGGTTTCTCCCTGGCCTGTTTTGGCCCCAGATAAACAAAGGCTCCTCTGACTCCTGGCCCTGCTGGCCCACTTGCAACATTCATTGTGTGTCTAGGCTGTTCTGGCCATTGCCCGAGATCCTCCCACAGGCTGTCATTTGCTCTCCTGGTTATTTCAGTTCTTTTTGTCTGTCCCTGCCCCTCTGCGGGCCTCCCACCTGTGTCTGCTGTGTTGGCTTGGTAGCTCCGGCTGCTGTAAGTCACCAGTTGCAGCTGTCGGTTGAGTTTATCCAGAACTGGGCTGGCAAGGGTGAGGTCCGACTGCCCCTCTCCAGTGAGAGTCACCCCTGTTACTTCCCCTGCCACATCCCAGGTGCCAAGGGAAGCAATCAGGTTCACCTAGTAGAGGGCGAGAGACTGCAGGGTTAGACCGCCTGATCAGACTCTTGTTTTGAGCCTTTCATCCCTCGGGTGGATCGGTAACCCTCCAAGCGTTCTTCATTCTCCCTGCCCACCTGGTCTCTTTACTGTTTCCTCTCACCTGATAGATTTCCTGAACAGAAGCTTCCTGCAGACTTAGCCCTGAGAGGAAGAACGGGGAGCCAGAATTACACAGACAGTCCTGAACTCTTCCTCATTTTCTTTCCCCGTTCCACCACGTGCCATATAGAGCTTTATGTCCGACTTCCCCGTGGAGGCCTCAGCGGGGCTGTGCACAGAACTCAAGTGTCTGCTTTTTAACTCCTTCCCATGGCTTCCATAGCTTGTCCTGCCTAGCTGGCTATCAAAGAAGGGATATCTCTCCGTCTGCAATCCCGACTACCTTAGAATCCCTCCGGCTCCACCTCCTGCCGCCTAAACCCGCTTTGTCAGAGATCTCCACCTGCCAGCCTGTAGCTCTGCCACCCTCACGGCCTGGCTCGTCCCCTGAGACCTTCCTTCTTTACCTGGCACCAGGATGCTCCTGAGGGGCTGAACCTCCACACCCTGCAGGGGATACTGTAAGGGGGAGTTGGCAGGGGCTATCAGCAGCTGGTCAGCCAGGGACCGGCTCCTGTAGTGCAGAGGTGACAAAGGAATCAGTAGGAGAGGAGCTCTTTCTTCGGAAGGGGGCACTATGATACCACTGGCCTCCCTGGGAAGAGCTGGATCCTCCTGTCCCACTGGTACCTTGCAAGGAAGGCCTGGTATTCCTGCTCTCTGGAGATAGAAACAGCCCTCAGCTCCTCGGCGTCAAAGGCTTTAGTGAAGTCAATCGCCCGGACCTGCCTCAGGAACGGC
Source organism: Rattus rattus (assembly GCF_011064425.1). Taxonomy (NCBI): domain Eukaryota; kingdom Metazoa; phylum Chordata; class Mammalia; order Rodentia; family Muridae; genus Rattus; species Rattus rattus. Next base: position 205,603,102 of record NC_046154.1, on the reverse strand, counting down.
AAGGCAAAGCGTCCTCCGCTGGACTCACAACTGCAATTGTTCTGAGCCAGCAGCCTAAAGGGAGGAGAAGCGGCTTCAGAGTCCAGGTACCTACGCTCCGTTTGTCTCACAAAACGCACAGCACCTCACACTTTGATCCCTTAACTCTGCCCACGGATAAGGCGGCTTATCTCTTAAATCTGAGCTTTACAGAGGTGCGAAGTAGGGCCTATTACTGGGGTGTCTACGTAGCCGCCATCCAGGAGCCCTTCTGGAATCTCAAATCTAAATCAAGACAGCAGGCAGTCTCCCGGTGCTCTGGTGCCTGTATATCCTCCCACACCCCAGTGGCGGCGACAAAGTTAAGGAGGATAGATTTGCCGCGCCCCTGCCTCCCCCCATCCATCACCTCAGTTCAAGCCTCGGTAGCCCTTTCCACCTCCCCGATATCTGTGCCCAACCAGTCAGCAGAAAGCAGCGTCCGAGTCCAGCACTGGAGGAAACAAAAGCTCCCGGCCACCGCCTCCAGCATGCTCTGCGCTGTCGCCGCCACGCCGCGGTCCGCACTCACCCCACCACTTGCTCCTTGATCCTGACTGGGATGTGTGCGTAGCGAGGCTCAGTGGCAAGGTCTAGCAGATCGAGCCTCGGGGGACCTTGTGGGGGTGACCACAATGCCAGAGGGTTCGGGAGACCTGGCGCGTCTCGGGTGCTGGCGTACAGGAGACCCAGCGAGGCGCAGGCAAGCAGCAGAACTAGCGCATAGAGGGCCCGGCGGTCCAGCCGCATCCTGAGGTGGGGGAGGGTGAGAGGTGACCAGGCGCTGAGGGAAGATGAGGGCCCAGGCTGTGGACCCCTCCGCCTCCGAGGCTCGCTCAGGTACCCAAGGCCATCCATCTCCGCTCCGCACGGCGCGCACCCCTTCCCTCATGCCTACGCCAAAGGTCTCCCGGCCTCCTTTCTTCCGCCTCTCTCTCTCTCTCGCCTCTGGGCTTCCGCATTCACCCAAGGTTTGGCGTGGTGACATGCAGCATCTAGGGGTGCGCGGCCCTCGGGGACCCCACCCCCACCCCACGGGCAGCAGCCGGGGCAGGGTGCTGCGGAGGGGCGGCTGTACTGCACCTGGCGGGTCAGCAAAGGCACTGCGCCCGCGGGTGCCCGGCCTCGGTGACCCTCAGGTGGCCTCGGGGCGCCACGGGCACGATGCGCGGGGCCCGGCGGACGCCGCTTCTGCCCACACCTCGGCCGCCGGGCGCGCCAGCGCACTGACCTGTCTAACGTTCTAAGACCGCGGCAGGATCGCGGTCCGGGCACTGCCCGGTTCTCCGCCCGAGCCGAGGGTTCCTCATGAGGCCGGCGACGGCCTGATGCGGGAGCTGGGCGGGAGCCCGACAGTGTCGGGGATCCGACTCCTCCCGCCTGCGAACTCCAGGGCTTTGTAGACCGCAGCGCGGGGGTGGTTCTGAATGTTTCCTGCCGGGGTGAACTGAATCGTAAATCCGCCGCGCCCCAGCCCCAGCGACAAAGCTGGGGAGCCCTGGCACCGCGTCGCGCTCAGGCCTCCGCCCGGCTCTCACACCGCAGCGCCGCTCCCGGGCTGGCTGCCGCAAAGGCTCGGGCTCTGAGCGGGGATGGGGAGCGCCGCGGCGCCTTCTGGCGGGCGCGGAGAAGATTGCTCAAGCAAGGAGCCTCCCAGGATGGTCCTCTTCTTCACATCTCTTCGTCCCCAAACCGCAGTGTCTCAGAAGCCGATTCCCGGTTCCTGCCATTTCCCCATTCGTTCACTGTGTAGCCCCAGGAAGGGCGATTGGGTACAGTGTGCGGTCTAACCTCCTTTCGAGGAACACTTGGATGGAGATGAGGTAAAGAAAACTAGCCAGCCCTTGAGATTAAACACTGCCTAACGAGCAACAAAGACGGCCGCCTCCCTCTGATCCCTCGGCTCCGAATTCCAGCGATCAACCTAGGCAAGCCGTTACTCAATGGCCTACTTCCCCTAACTGCTTCTTGGTACAGACTTTAGGAGAAACCGCCGATACTAGTTAGATGGACAGTGATGTAGGCCATAGGTCGCTTGACCCCTGACACTGACCAGAATCAAAGTCCTGTAAGTCCTGTGGTTCTCAGAATCAAACTTTAATAGAAAAACTGATAGAACATGAAAAATGGGGCAGCAGGGGGCGGGGAGATAGGTTTTGTGTGTGTGCACGTGCGTGCGTGTGTGTTGTGTGGTGTGTGTGTGTGTGTGTGTGTGCACGTGCGCGCGTGTTGGGAAAAAGAGGGAAATTCCACCCTTAAACTGAAAGTGTCAGATCAAATGCTAAAAGTAGAATTACAAAAACTTTAAAATAAGTTAAGAACTTTTTTTTTTCTTTTTAGTCCGAAAAGATCCCCTAAGCAAGAGGTGAAGGGAAATATTAGTAAACCTGCCTATATAAAATGCTTACTGGAGAGGTGGCTTAGTGGTTAAGGGCACTGGCTGATCTCTGGAAGGACCTGGGTTCAATTCCCAGCACCCATATGGCAGCTCACAACTGTAATTCCAGCTCCAGGGTGTTCTGTGAGTAGAATATTGATGTAGATAGAAATAGAACTTTTTACAAAACACTTGATAGTCATAGTTATGTTTTAATTACTGTGTCCAAGAGAGCTGTGAAACAAAATGGTCTCTAACCTGTAAACTCTTTGCCCAAGGACAGATACTACCTGAGTCAGTCGATGGAGGCTGTTATCCACATCAGATAGCAAGCCACACACTTTCGCTTTCCTAATCAAGTTTGGTTGACCCAACTGCACTGGATCAATGAGAGGTGAGAGGTCTGCAGGCAGAAAGTATGTCAGGACATATGCTTGCTTCCGTCTGACCAAGGTATAAAGTACATAGCCTTGTGGGTGAGTCATTACATCATGAGAATAATTTAGCAGTATCAAGTTACATGTTTCATTGTGTTCTGACGGTGTCACGGATACACACCCTGATTTAGTGATCTGTGCTTACTGTAGCAAAAATGAGGGTTAAAATAATAAAAGCTGCCCTGAGCCTGATGTCACAGGACTGTGATACCAGCTCCTTGGGAGGCTGAAGGAAGAGGGTCAGAAACTCGAGGGTAGCTTGGGCTGTAGAAGCCAGCCTGGGCAACAAAGCGAGACCCTGTCTTTAAAATCAAAACAGAAAAGACACAAGGATGTGGTTCTATGATGGAGCACTTGCTGGGGGAGAGTGGCCCAGTGGTTAAGGGCACGTGTGGCTCCCTGCAGTACTGGTGCATACCTTTAACGCAAGCGCTTGGAAGGAAGAGGCAGGAGCATTTCCGAGAGTTCAAACAACAGCGCCAGTTGTTCCTACAGAGAATCGGAGTTTGGTTCCCATGGGGTCACCCATGTGGTGCTTTTCACAGTTGCCTCTAACTCTAGATCCAGAGGGTTCCGCACCTTGCTCTGCATGTGTACATACTGCCCTCCCCGCACACGGAGACAGACAGTACACGTGCGCACACCTACACGGTGCATACAAGGATGGTTGGAGTTCTAACACCCAACTAAGCAGTTGTCGCTTTCCCTGTGCCAGTCACAAGTGCTGAGCGTCCAGCTTATCTGATGACAGCCAATGCTCCTGCAGCCGAAGAGCTCCTAGTCATCCTCCACGAGGAAGCAGGAGTTGCTTAGCCGAGAGGACAAAACTAAGATTAAACACTTGACAGCGTCTATCCATGTAACCAGAGTACCGTACTGCCTCCAAGGCACAGGCACCACGAGACGGCTATGAATGTTGTCTGAAACAAAACCAGATGTTTAATCAAAACACAAATTTTGGATCTTTTTCCTTGTGACTCAATTTCATGGATCTCAAGTGTGACCTTGACCGAAAAATGACATTTAAAAAAAAAAAAAAAAAAAAGGTTGGATGTATCTCTCAGTGATGAGCCCCTCGGCCATGAAGGATGACTAATGATATCAAAGCCAATAAAATCTACATCTGTCTACCTCACTATAAAGATGCTCTTAGCCTGGTGCAGTGGCGTCTGTGTTCCCAGCTACTCAAGAAGGTAAGGTATAGGAGGGTCACCTGAGTCAGAGGTTAGGGACAGAGAGACAGCTGGGTAAACACATGCTTTTCAACAATGCTCTTGAGGGTGCTGGAAAGACGGCTCTGCTGGTACAATCACTGGCTGATCTCCCAGAGGACCTGGATTTGATTCCCAGCACCCACTTGTAGTTATAAGTATAACTACAGTCCCCAGTGCCCTCCTCTGACTTCCTCAGGCACCAAGCTGCACAGACACACATATGGGCAAATCACTCACGCACATAAAATGATCAGTCATTTTTTTAAAGGAGGAATTTTATATTACTGAAAGTACAAGATTGTCATCAAATGAAAAATAAGATAGCGGAAGCTCTGTTGTTCATTGTTCCCGGAGCAACTTTTCTCCTGGGCTTTTATGTTATCTAAGATAAAAGCTTACACACATAGCTCTGTTACAGACGAACTGGCTCAAGAAATTGTCTCTGGAGTTGAAGACTTGGTAACCACAGAGAGGAAGTATTGCTTGAACTAAGATAAGTGTACGTGCAGACTATTCTCAAGAGTACAAAAGCCGACTTAAGTCTTAGACTTTCTTCGACACGTGGTAAATTGTCAAAAACAGGCTTTTAAAAAGAGCACCTACATTGTGTGTGAGTGAGTGTGCGTGCGTGCGCGGGCGTGTGCACGCTGTGAGAATACCACAACGCCAGTGGCACTCACAGGACACGCTGAGAACGTCTGCTTTCTCCCTACTACTTCTGTGTCCCCAGAATGGACCGCAGGTTGTCAGGCTTGGCAGGAAATGCCTTCTCCATCTCATTAGCCTAAGAGGTTTGATTTTGCTTCGTATGAGTGCAGAGATCTGTGTATCTTTTACTGTAGTGTTTTGCCTGCCTGTGCATTTGTTCTCTATATGTGTGTGGAGACCAGAAGGCATCAGATCCTCTAGAACTGGAATTACAGAGAGTTGCGAGTCACCATGTGGGTGCTGGGGACTAAAGCGTCTTTCTAATCTCTGCATTATCTTTCTCATAAAGACAAACAAGCTCTTTGGACTCATTTCTGGTTTTAGTCAAAGGTTGAGACAGGGAAAGTTAAAGATGAACCTAGAATTATAGAAAATAATTAGTTAAAAAAAACACAAAAACAAAACTAAACAACAAGGGCTGGGGAGGAGGCTCTTGCACAGGACTCAGGGTTGGTTAGTTCCCAGAACCCATTGAGTTACACACATACACATGCACACACATACACACACTCACACATAATACACACACTCACACCCACATACACACACAAACATACACATACCCACATACACACACGCACACACACTCACACATACATACACACACAAACATACACATGCCCACATACACACACGCACACACACTCACACATACATTCACATACACACACAACACATACACACCCACACACACACACACACATGCACACACACACACATACACACACACTCATACACACACACTCATACATACACACACACTCACACAAACATACACACATGCACGCACACACACATGCACACACACACATACACACATGCACACACACACACACACACAAATGCATACACATGCACACACACACACACACACACATACACACATGCACACACATACACATGCCCACATACACACACACTCATACATACACACACAGACTCACACATACATACACACATGCACGCACACACTCACACATGCACACACATACACACACATATACACACACATACACACACACATGCACATACACACACACACAAAACGTAATTTTAGAAACTTCTAAAAGCATTGTTTTTAAAATTGGCAGGAGGGGCTAGGAAGACAGTTAAGTGGGTAAGAGCACTGGCTGCTCTTCCAGAGGACCCTGTTCAGTTCCCAGCAACCCTGTGGCAGGTAACTGTGGTTCTAGGGACGCCAACAACCTCTCTGCCATCCGAGGGCACCAGGCATGTGAGTGGTACACAAAATGTCCCGAGAAGGCAGCTTAAAGAGGTTCACACTGGTAGAATATTAAGATAATTTTAGCATAAAATAATTCATTATAAGAATGAAATGTGAATTTTTGGAAAACACAAATCTGTTAGCCTAAACTAAACAAACAAACAAAAACAATTAGGAACCTGGCTGGGTGTGGTGGCCATGCCACATAAGTCTGATGCTGGAGACGTAGCCAGGATTATGAGTTGGAAGCCAGTTTGACCTAAGGTGGGGCAGGTAATGTGCTCAGTGCTAAAGTCACTTGCTGTCAACACTGATAACCTGTTTGATCCCTGTTACTTAATGACACAAGGGCAGAACTTTCTCTCCTATCTGAGAAGTTGTCCTCTGACCTCCCCCATGCTTGCTCACACACATACACACCATAAACAGAACAAATAATTTAACAGACATTAAGAACCCATGAGCCATGCCCTAGGTAAAGGGCGGGTGCCCATTGATAAGTGTTGTAAAATGACTATAACGATCACTATGGAAACCAGTTACAGAGAGACGGTTAAATGAATTTTTTTAAAGCTTCGTACCACTTTTTTTTTTATTTTTAATTAGATATATTTCTTTACTTACATTTCTTTTTTTTTCTTTATTAACTTGAGTATTTCTTATTTACATTTTGATTGTTATTCCCTTTCCCGGGCCAACATCTTCCTAACCCCTCCCCCTCCCCTTCTATATAGGTGTTCCCCTCCCCATCTTCCCTTAAATGAATTTTTATTAAAGGGGAAACTTGGTAAGAGGAGAATCCACACATTTTTGTGAATGTTAGTCTTTGTGGCATTGAGGATCAAACCCAGGCAAGAGCAACAGGCAAGCACCGGATCCCCAGCTCCCGAAGTTCTCCTCTAGCAGATTCATTAGCTGCAAAACGGAAAAATGTCCAGTGTCTAACAGTCAGTGCCTTAGGAGGGGCATTACTCGGGAGGAGGAATGGAGGTATAGGATGGACCTCCACACAGGCCACCCTGACGAAGACATATTACAGTGCAGACTCCTACCTGAGGGTACTAAACTCGATCCTAAGGAGGAAGGTAAACAAACTTAAACAAGGAGGAAATCGGTGTGTACACATATTTGTGTATGAATACAAAACAATCTATTTTTTTTAAATGCCAGTCATTTTTTTCAGAGGAAGACTGAGAAATTTCCAGATTAAAGATGAATAAGGAATGTCCACGGGGGCCTACCCACAGGGGTTGTGTTTGCATCATGCATAAGGCTAGAGTCACCGGCCATGATTGAGAAGAGCTGATCTGGGTGAAGGGTAACTGCCCTCACTCCAGTCACAGCTCCATACCACACAGACACCATCATGCATCTGTTGAATGAGGTTGTGGGAGGTGTCGCCCTCAAGCTGCAGGAGAAAGAGAAGAGGGGCAGGAGGGATGACTGACTGGAGGGTTGCGAACACTTGCTGCTCTTCTAGTGAACCCTACTTAGGTTCCCAGAACCCATGTCGGTAAGTGGCTCACAAGCGCCTGCAACTTTGGTTCCAGGGAATCCTACACCCTCTCCTGGCCTCTGCGGACACCTGCGCATATGTGGTCTATCCATGGTCACACACATGCTCATAACTAAAAACAAAAATAGGTCGGGCATGGTGGCTCACACCTTGAATCCCAGTACTTGGGAAATAGAAGCAGGCAAACCTCTGAGAGTTCAAGGTCAGCCTGGTCTACATAGTGAGTTCCAGGCCAACCAAGGCTATATAGGGAGACCCTGTCTCCACAAATAAACAACAAACGAACAAATCACACCAAATAAATTTCAAAATAAGGGGGGGGGAGAGCGAGAGAGAGACACAGAAACAGAGACAGAAGCAAAGAGAGGCAGACAGAGAGACAGAGACAGTTCATCAAGGCAGATCCTGACCCTGGCAAATACCAACGCTTTTGGAGTTCAGCCTTTCCAAACTACAGACTGCTCAGCCTATAGTTGGGATGAATCTGAAAATATCAAAGGAGTCATTTGAATCTTCTGGGAGAAAATAGTTTTAAGAATCCTGTAACAAGGGGTTGGGATTTAGCTCAGTGGTAGGCGCTTGCCTATGCAAAGCGCCAAGGCCCTGGTTTGGTCCCCAGCTCGAAAAAAAAAAAAAAAAAAAAAGACTCCTGTAACAACGGGGTTGGGGGAAAATTATAATAGAGATGTGATCTTAAATATAATGTGATCCTAGATTAAACTCTGGCTTTCAGTCGAGGGAAAGAGCTATAATGAAAACTTTGAGGGTGGCTGACAAGCAGGAATATGCATAGTAGATTAGTAAAAGTTAATGTTTAATTGGGTTAAAAGATAATTGTTGAAAGGTAAATATTAAGTTTCGTAAAGTTGATAACTGGTGTCTAAGAAACTCCTTGTTCTTTTTTTTTTAAGTATAACTTCCTTTTTATTTTTCCAAAGTATTTTTCTTTCTGCCTTCATGAAATCTCCTCTTCACATGGGCTTTGGTGGAGGTCGTGGTGCAGCGCCAGCAGGTCTGAATCGTGGTGGGAGTGTTCGGTCCTCACGAGATGGATTCCTGGTGACCTTGCTGTGAATGGCACAGCTCACGCAGTAGTGCAGCTTGACAAAGAGCTTGGGAAGCACGTAAGCGTCGATGACACTTGCTTCAAATATGTCCCTGACTGCAGCGTTTTCTACAATGTTCCGAATGATGAACTTGGCCACACACTGGGCGAAGTTCGTGCAGCGAATTGGCTGCACATGGCCGAGGCCTTTTTTGGCACGACTATTGTTTTTCCTTTTTTTGGTCATATTGGAGCCAAGACTCCAAAACTCCTTGTCCTTAAAGGTATACTCTAGAAAGTAAAGCATCAAGGAGGTACAATGTATGCAGCCTGCTCTCAGATTGTTCTGAAAAGTGCTGGAGAGATGGCTCAGCAGTTCAGAGCACTGGGTTCTTCTAAAGGATCCGAGTTCTGTTAAGGCCTAGGTCACTGTTACCTGGCTAGTTGGTCAGTTTGTGCTTTTACTAATATTAGAAGGAAGCTTTCTGGGGTTGGGGATTTAGCTCAGTGGTAGAGCGTTTGCCTAGCAAGCGCAAGGTCCTGGGTTCGGTCCCCAGCTCCGGAAAAAAAAAGAAAAGAAAAAAAAAAGAAAAAAAAAAAAGGAAGCTTTCTCCTATTTTGTTTCTGCAGGTTCTAGAAACTTTCTCATGTCCAAGTTGATTTCATGTTCTGTTGTGTTCTGTGCCCTTGGAAACCAATCACGACAGGAGTCAGTAGAACTGCTTTGTGTAGTTACCCACAATGAGCTTGGACCCACTGACCACCCAGCAGCACTTCCTAAACCTGTGTATAATAAGCCTTTATGGTATTTGCTTTTATAAGCTGCCCCTAGGACGGACCCCAACGTAAGAGAGACATCTGCACCAATACAAGAAGCTAGTTGGAAGAAGACTTCCATTTTGAATAGGGGCTGGGTAAATTTTAAGTTCACAAGACCACCCTGGAATCTGACATCCTACTTGGAAGAAAGAGACATGTCCTTGGGAAGCTGACTTCCTGGTTGGCAGGTTAAGAGATGAAATATCAGGGGCTGGAGAGATGGCTCAGCGATTAAGAGCACTGTCTGCTCTTCCAGAGGTCCTGAGTTCAATTTCCCAGCAACCACATGGTGACTCACAACCATCTGTAATGAAATCCGATGCCCTCTTCTGGTGCGTCTGCAGACAGTGACAGTGTATTCATATAAATAATAAATAAATAAATCTTTAAAAAAAGAGAGAGATGAATATCAGACAAGCCCCCTGCCAGACTTGAATACCCCAACCAATGGGAAAAAGATACTTGTATAAGAAAGACATATTCCTAAGGAAATCCCTAAATCCTGATTGGCGGAGTAACTTGGCACAGGTGTTTGTGGATTTTAGGCTTAAAGATCATGTAGGATATTATTAACTCAATGTCGCGGTTTAGCTCCCAAGTCTGAACCATGGCCCTGGTCAATCAATCCTGGAGAATATGTTCACTAAATTATCTGTGTCTGACTGAGATCTGTGTTCCTGTGGCTAGTGAGGTGATCCCTGGACCCCAACAGGTTCCATTCCCAGCACCCATGTGATGGGTGAGTGGTTGTTCTCAGTAATTTCAGACTAACTTAGGTGACTTGCTGGAGTGGATTTTGAAAAAAAAAAAGTCTTATCAGTTGATTTATTTATTTATTTTTAGTACCACACATGCTAGGCAAGCATTCTACTTAGCTACACGGTGATTTCAAGGGATCCCTTTCAGGCTGCCCCCATTTAGTGTAAGGTAGCCTAAAGGTTTGTTTCCTAGTTTATTCAAAGTTGTTTGTTTAGACAAGGGATGCTGAGCCGTGTCAAAGGTCTTCTGCACTGTCTGAGGTGACTGGCCTGATCTGGTCCTTGGGTCATTTGCCTATTTACACTTGTTAATTTGTGAACTCTCACCTGAGCCTAGATCTTTAGAATGAAACCAAGTTGGTCATGGGGTATGATCTTTTCCCTTTTATTTTTTTCAACAACCTTACTGCATTTTATTCATTTATTTATCACACACATGTGTACATGCTTGTCTCTGTCTGTCTCTGTGACACATGTATGTGTGTGTAGTGCTGGGGTGGGGGTGGGAGGTGTCAGAGACCAACTCTCCCGAGTCTGACCTCTCTTTCCACTGTGTGGATCCTGGGAACCAAACTCTGGTAGTCAAGCTAGGTAGCAAGTTCCTTTACCTGCTAAGCCATCTTGTCACCTCCCATCTTCTTTGAAAACATTTTTTTTAGATCTATTGATATTATATGTTTTACCATCGTGTGTGTACATGCACCACATGTGTGCCTAGTGCCCTCAGAAGTCAGAAGGCACCAGATCCCCTGGGACTGGAGTTATGCATGGTTCTGATCCACAGTGTGGTGTGAACTTGTAAAAGGGCAGTTAAGTGCTCTTAACCGCTGAGCCATTTTTCCAGTCCTGACTCTCATCTCCCTAATGTTATCTTCATTCCTTTCCTCTTAAAAAATTACTTTTCTGGTGTGCACCTAGAGTAATGGGTCCTTTACGATGTTTTCTTTACACTTTAGCCTCAGTCTATCTGCTTTTGCCTTAATATGTTCTTGAGTTTAGTTTTCCAAAATTTGATTGACTTGTTGCTGTTGTTCCTGTGTCCAAGGAAGTTGGAATATAATTT